>NC_134364.1:139408745-139708745 GCF_048569485.1 Anomaloglossus baeobatrachus | reverse complement strand
GTCTCATGTGATCGCGGCTCTATATAATCCTCACACGTCTCATGTGATCTCAGCTCTATATAATCCTCACGTCTCTTCTTCGTGTGATCGTGGCTCTATATAATCCTCACACGTCTCTTCTTCGTGTGATCGCGGCTCTATATAATCCTCACGTCTCTTCTTCATGTGATCGTGGCTCTATATAATCCTCACGTCTCTTCTTCATGTGATCGCGGCTCTATATAATCCTCACGTCTCTTCTTCATGTGATCGCGGCTCTATATAATCCTCACGTCTCTTTATGTGATCGCGGCTCTATATAATCCTCACGTCTCTTCATGTGATTGCGGCTCTATATAATCCTCACACGTCTCTTCTTCATGTGATCGCGGCTCTATATAATCCTCACACGTCTCTTCTTCATGTGATCGCGGCTCTATATAATCCTCACACGTCTCTTCTTCATGTGATCGCGGCTCTATATAATCCTCACACGTCTCTTCATGTGATCGTTGCTCTATATAATCCTCACGTTTCTTCATGTGGTCGCGGCTCTATATAATCCTCACGTCTCTTCTTCATGTGATTGCGGCTCTATATAATCCTCACGTCTCTTCTTCTTGTGATCGCGGCTCTATATAATCCTCACACGTCTCATGTGATCGCGGCTCTATATAATCCTCACACGTCTCATGTGATCTCAGCTCTATATAATCCTCACGTCTCTTCTTCGTGTGATCGTGGCTCTATATAATCCTCACACGTCTGTTCTTCATGTGATCGCGGCTCTATATAATTCTCACACGTCTGTTCTTCATGTGATCGCGGCTCTATATAATCCTCACGTCTCTTCTTCATGTGATCGTGGCTCTATATAATCCTCACGTCTCTTCTTCATGTGATCGCGGCTCTATATAATCCTCACGTCTCTTCTTCATGTGATCGCGGCTCTATATAATCCTCACGTCTCTTCTTCATGTGATCGCGGCTCTATATAATCCTCACGTCTCTTCTTCATGTGATCGCGGCTCTATATAATCCTCACGTCTCTTCTGCATGTGATCGTGGCTCTATATAATCCTCACGTCTCTAATTCATGTGATCGCGGCTCTATATAATCCTCCTGTCTCTTCTGCATGTGATTGCGGCTCTATATAATCCTCACGTCTCTTCTTCTTGTGATCGCGGCTCTATATAATCCTCACACGTCTCATGTGATCGCGGCTCTATATAATCCTCACACGTCTCATGTGATCTCAGCTCTATATAATCCTCACGTCTCTTCTTCGTGTGATCGTGGCTCTATATAATCCTCACACGTCTCTTCTTCGTGTGATCGCGGCTCTATATAATCCTCACGTCTCTTCTTCATGTGATCGCGGCTCTATATAATCCTCACGTCTCTACTGCATGTGATCGTGGCTCTATATAATCCTCACATGTCTGTTCTTCATGTGATCGCGGCTCTATATAATCCTCACACGTCTGTACATGTGATCGCGGCTTAATATAATCCACACGTCTCTTCATGTGATCGCGGCTCTATATAATCCTCACACGTCTCATGTGATCTCAGCTCTATATAATCCTCACACGTCTGTACATGTGATCGCGGCTTAATATAATCCACACGTCTCTTCATGTGATCACGGCTCTATATAATCCTCACACGTCTGTTCTTCATGTGATCGCGGCTCTATATAATCCTCACGTCTCTTCATGTGATCGCGGCTCTATATAATCCTCACACGTCTCTTCTTCATGTGATCACGGCTCTATATAATCCTCACGTCTCTTCTTCATTTGATCGCGGCTCTATATAATCCTCACACGTTTCTTCTTCATGTGATCGTGGGTCTATATAATCCTCACACGTCTCTTCTTCATGTGATCGCGGCTCTATATAATCCTCACACGTCTCTTCGTGTGATCGCAGCTCTATATAATCCTCACATGTCTCTTCTTCATGTGATCGCGGCTCTTATATAATCCTCACCCGTCTCTTCATGTGATCGCAGCTCTATATAATCCTCGTGTCTCTTCTTCATGTGATCGTGGCTCTATATAATCTTCACATCTTATTCATGTGATTGCGGCTCTATATAATCCTCACACGTCTCTTCTTCATGTGATCGTGGCTCTATATAATCCTCACGTCTCTTCTTCATGTGATCGCGGCTCTATATAATCCTCACACGTCTCCTCTTCATGTGATCGCGGGTCTATATAATCCTCACACGTCTCTTCTTCATGTGATCGCGGCTCTATATAATCCTCACCTCTCTTCTGCATGTGATCGCGGCTCTATATAATCCTCACGTCTCTTCATGTGATCGCGGCTCTATATAATCCTCACACGTCTCTTCTTCATGTGATCGCGGCTCTATATAATCCTCACACGTCTCTTCTTCATGTGATCGTGGCTCTATATAATCATCACGTCTCTTCTTCTTGTGATCGCGGCTCTATATAATCCTCACACGTCTCTTCTTCATGTGATCACGGCTCTATATAATCCTCACACGTCTGTTCTTCATGTGATCGCGGCTCTATATAATCCTCACGTCTCTTCATGTGATCGCGGCTCTATATAATCCTCACACGTCTCTTCTTCATGTGATCGCGGCTCTATATAATCCTCACGTCTCTTCTTCATGTGATCGCGGCTCTATATAATCCTCACACGTTTCTTCTTCATGTGATTGTGGGTCTATATAATCCTCACACGTCTCTTCTTCATGTGATCGCGGCTCTATATAATCCTCACACGTCTCTTCATGTGATCGCAGCTCTATATAATCCTCACATGTCTCTTCTTCATGTGATCGCGGCTCTTATATAATCCTCACCCGTCTCTTCATGTGATCGCAGCTCTATATAATCCTCGTGTCTCTTCTTCATGTGATCGTGGCTCTATATAATCTTCACATCTTATTCATGTGATCGCGGCTCTATATAATCCTCACGTCTCTTCTTCATGTGATCGCGGCTCTATATAATCCTCACACGTCTCTTCTTCATGTGATCGTGGCTCTATATAATCCTCACGTCTCTTCTTCATGTGATCGCGGCTCTATATAATCCTCACACGTCTCCTCTTCATGTGATCGCGGGTCTATATAATCCTCACACGTCTCTTCTTCATGTGATCGCGGCTCTATATAATCCTCACCTCTCTTCTGCATGTGATCGCGGCTCTATATAATCCTCACGTCTCTTCATGTGATCGCGGCTCTATATAATCCTCACACGTCTCTTCTTCATGTGATCGCGGCTCTATATAATCCTCACACGTCTCTTCTTCATGTGATCGTGGGTCTATATAATCCTCACACGTCTCTTCATGTGATCGCGGCTCTATATAATCCTCACGTCTCTTTATGTGATTGCGGCTCTATATAATCCTCACGTCTCTTCTTCATGTGATCGCGGCTCTATATAATCCTCACACGTCTCTTCTTCATGTGATCGCGGCTCTATATAATCCTCACACGTCTCTTCTTCATGTGATCGCGGCTCTATATAATCCTCACACGTCTCTTCTTCATGTGATCGTGGCTCTATATAATCCTCACACGTCTCTTCTTCATGTGATCGCGGCTCTATATAATCCTCACGTGTCTCCTTCATGTGATCGCGGCTCTATATAATCCTCACACGTCTCTTCATGTGATCGCGGCTCTATATAATCCTCACATGTCTCTTCTTCATGTGATCGCGGCTCTATATAATCCTCATGCGTCTGTTCTTCATGTGATTGCGGATCTATATAATCCTCACACGTCTGTTCTTCATGTGATCGCGGCACTATATAATCCTCACACGTCTCTTCTTCATGTGATTGCGGCTCTATATAATCCTCACACGTCTGTTCTTCATGTGATTGCGGCTCTATATAATCCTCACACGTCTGTTCTTCATGTGATCGCGGCTCTATATAATCCTCATGCGTCTTTTCTTCATGTGATCGTGGCTCTATATAATCCTCACACGTCTGTTCTTCATGTGATCGTGGCTCTATATAATCCTCACACGTCTGTTCTTCATGTGATCGTGGCTCTATATAATCCTCACACGTCTGTTCTTCATGTGATCGCGGCTCTATATAATCCTCACACGTCTCTTCTTCATGTGATCGCGGCTCTATATAATCCTCACACGTCTCTTCATGTGATCGCGGCTATATATAATCCTCACGTCTGTTCTTCATGTGATCGCGGCTCTATATAATCCTCACACGTCTCTTCATGTGATCGCGGCTATATATAATCCTCACGTCTGTTCTTCATGTGATCGCGGCTCTATATAATCCTCACACGTCTCTTCTTCATGTGATTGCGGATCTATATAATCCTCACACGTCTCTTCATGTGATCGTGGCTCTATATAATCCTCACACGTCTCTTCTTCATGTGATCGTGGCTCTATATAATCCTCACACGTCTCTTCTTCATGTGATCGCGGCTATATATAATCCTCACACGTCTGTTCTTCATGTGATCGCGGCTCTATATAATCCTCACATGTCTCTTCTTGTGATTGTGGCTCTATATAATCCTCACACGTCTCTTCTTCATGTGATCGTGGCTCTATATAATCCTCACACGTCTCTTCATGTGATCGCGGCTATATATAATCCTCACGTCTGTTCTTCATGTGATCGCGGCTCTATATAATCCTCACACGTCTCTTCTTCATGTGATTGCGGATCTATATAATCCTCACACGTCTCTTCATGTGATCGTGGCTCTATATAATCCTCACACGTCTCTTCTTCATGTGATCGTGGCTCTATATAATCCTCACACGTCTCTTCATGTGATCGCGGCTATATATAATCCTCACACGTCTGTTCTTCATGTGATCGCGGCTCTATATAATCCTCACATGTCTCTTCTTGTGATTGTGGCTCTATATAATCCTCACGTCTCTTCTTCATGTGATCGCGGCTCTATATAATCCTCACACGTCTCTTCTTCATGTGATCGTGGCTCTATATAATCCTCACGTCTCTTCTTCATGTGATCGTGGCTCTATATAATCCTCACACGTCTCTTCTTCATGTGATCGTGGCTCTATATAATCCTCACACGTCTCTTCTTCATGTGATCGTGGCTCTATATAATCCTCACACGTCTCTTCTTCATGTGATCGTGGCTCTATATAATCCTCACGTCTCTTCATGTGATCGCGGCTCTATATAATCCTCACACGTCTCTTCTTCATGTGATCGCGGCTCTATATAATTTTCACACGTCTGTTCTTCATGTGATCGCGGATCTATATAATCCTCACACGTCTGTTCTTCATGTGATCGCGGCTCTGTATAATCCTCATGCGTCTCTTCTTCATGTGATCGCGGCTCTATATAATCCTCATGCGTCTCTTCTTCAAGTGATCGCGGCTCTATATTATCCGGTTTCTTTGCTCTGGCACTGTCTGGGTGTGTGTTACAGGGGGAGCGTGACCATCACTAAGTGCTTTTGTCCAGCTCAATATTTCCTAATTAATTCTCAGCCTTGAGAGCAGAGATTAGAGAAAAAATCCAAATTACAGCTCAGCCGTGCGTGCGATGTATTGACGGACACACGTGACCAGAGGCGGCCTGTCAGAAGCTTTTCAGCAGACCCTATCTGGCTTCTGGTGTAAAGATGGTGTGGTGTTTGGGGATCAGGATATCCCGGGGGTCGGCTCCTGCGGGGAGGATGAAGGGGTCCCTGCTCTGCGGGGTGGCTCGGCTGATGGGACTAATGTCTTTTTTTTTTTTCCTTCCAGTTTGCGGCGCAATGACTACACGGTTCAGGTGAATGTTAACGACTACCTTGATATTTACTGCCCACATTATAACGATACGATGGCGGATCACCGGATGGAGCAGTATATCCTGTACATGGTGAATTATGAGGGCTACCACTCCTGCAACACCAGCCATGGCTTCAAGCGCTGGGAATGTAACCGGCCGCACTCCCCGCACAGCCCCATCAAGTTCTCGGAGAAGTTTCAGCGGTACAGCGCCTTTTCTCTGGGGTACGAGTTCCACGCGGGACACAACTACTACTACATCTGTGAGTACCGGAGGGTAGAGCCGCATTGGGGCCATCAAGTACATTCAGCAAGCGCGCTGGAGATCTCAGTGTCCCAGGAACAGAACCAAGGCGTTACATTTTAGCGCAGTGGTGAGCCGCCTGCAGCCTCCGACAGGGGAGCGTCTTACCTTGCGTTTGTTAGATGGAGGATGTGTCATCTGACTCTGGGTTTGTGCACCATGTATTGCATGCCTGCACTGTCCTGTAATACGGATGCCTGTATACAGCGGTGTAATAAGACTGGTGCATATCTCACCCTAGTGGTCAAAATATAGAATTGCACATGTGATCAGTGCAGTGGATGTTGCTCACTGACACAGGAGGAGCCGCTGCCTCTGAGTCTGCGAGTGATCACTGCCATCCATCTACCCCAGAGCGAAGGCTCACACCGGATTGTGGGATCTGTCCGGCTGATGTATGGGCTCCTCACACCCCAAATTCTGCCGGATGTAAGGGGGATGGCCTCACTCCCAAGTCACATGTGAGGGGGCACTAATCACAGCAGGCAGGTGGAGGCTCCCGCTGCAGTCATCTGTCGTCCGGTGGATGGACATCCCCGGTCCCCTTACAGGATCCCTCCTGCTGATACTCGGTTGAACCCTTCAGTTGTTCCTCCTGGTATTTTAGTCTTAAATTTTACATTGCACCCATTCTTATTGTTTTTTGTTTTTTTTTCTTTTTCCAGCAACACCAACCCACAACCACCGGCACTCGTGCCTGAAGATGAAAGTGTCCGTGTGCTGCGCAACCAGTAAGTGTTTAAAACCTGGGACCTGGGGGGATGGTGATTGCTTACTGTTGTCAGGACTACGTCAGGCGCGTGGTAATGGTGTCGTCCTTCCCCCGCAGCGGCTCATTCTGGAGAGAAGCACGCTCCCACCCTGCCCCAATTCACGATAGGACCAGAGGTGAAGATTGAAGACCTAGGTGAGTCTGCTCACCAGGGCTGTGGAGTTGGAGTCGTGGAGTCGGAGCTAATTTTGATGGAGTCGGTATAAAATGAACCGGCTCCGACTCCTAGAATATATAATAAATTGGGCACAGTAGTGCAATGCAGAATGTGTTGAATATTTTTTCATAGGAATTTGGGAAAGTTATGAAATGTCCTATAAATGGCTGTTCTGTTCCTGATCTAAGGCTACATTCACACACAGCGTTTTTGCTGCGTTTTTTGAGGATACATTTGTCAGCTGCAAAAGCAGATCAGCTTTTAAAAAACTGCATCACCTGAAAGGTTTTTGAGCTCATAAAAAAGCATTAGAAAAAGGCCACACAAGCTGACTGCTCATTCTTTGTGAGGATCCTCACAAAACGCTGTGTCTGAATGTCCTATCTTGTCACCCATTGCCTTTGCTGGATGCCCAGAGTCACTGCATTTCACTGAATTATTTTGCCATCAATATTCGATGTTTGTAACAAGAAAGAAATTGTTAGCAAGACACTGGCAGTAACAGATAGTAAAGCTCATCACAGCAGCCAGCTTCTCCAGGCCTTAGTGGAAAAAGTTCTGCAAGATTGCCAACTCAAAAAAGAACAGGTTCTTGCTATTGTAAAGGACAATGCTTCAAACTTGATAAGTACAATTAAACTGATGAATGAGAGTAATGAACAACGGCTAGAAGAACATTTAGGATTCAGTATGTGTGAGATGGAGCCACAGCGCTGCTCATGTAACGGAGGAACAAACAGATATTACAACAGAAGAACAGCAAAATGATACTTTAGGATTAGATGATCTTGTTGAAGCTGCTTCAAAACACTTTCATATTCATCACATGCGCTGTGTTGTGCACACGCTGCAGCTGGCAATGAGAGAGTCTGCAAGAGGGACCCCGGTTTCACACATCCGGCTTTTCACCAGTTTTGCGGAAGCGGCGCACTCCAGTACAGTGTATACAGTACAGTGGCAGCACGACAAACGCCGGTCACATGCTGTCATGTGACCGGAGCATGTGACCCAGAAGTTGCGACGCTGCCACTGTACTGTATCGTACTATACTGGCGTGCACCACATCCGACAAACCGGTGAAAAGCCGGATGTGTGAAACTGGGCGGACATGCTGGAAATCTAATTGGAAAAGTGAGGAAGTTGGTTATTGCTTCCAGAACCCCTAAAATTGATTCCATCTTGAAGAGACGTGCTGGGAAAGGGGCAATTGTTGATCAAGCCACTCGGTGAGGCAGCACTTATTTAATGACTGAGCCATTGCTTGAACTAAAATAGTTTCTTATAGATATGGTAAACCCTCAAGTAACCTTAAATGAAGGTCATTGGACACAGGTGGCTTAATTGAAGGAATTGCTTAATCACCCATTTACCGTGACTAAAAAATTACAAGCTGAGGATTTAACTCCTGGCATTTTCATAAAGGAGTGGAAGAACTTGCTATTTTGCCTGTCCCAAAGAGGAGGTTTAATTGCAGATGGCATTTCTGCTTCAATGAAACGGAAAGAGACACAGACAGCTATTGGAAAATAAAATTCTTCTGGCAGCTGTTTATGTGGACCCAAGTCATCGTATACTGCTTGATGATCAACAGCTTACTAAAGGAAAATATATCTTTGTACCGTGTTAGCCAGTAGAGATAAAAAAATTGTTTAAAAGAACAGAGTCCTCAGTGGTTGATCCCTTTTAATGGCTAACTGATGCCTGATGAAGAGACCTGAGTAGTCTCGAAAGCTTGCTTTTCCATGCCTGTATAAATATGTGACTCTTCAGATTTTGTGTTATACCATGCCTGATGAAGAGACCTGAGTAGTCTCGAAAGCTTGCAATTATTACCATCTTTTCAGTTAGCCATTAAAAGGTATCAACCACTGAGGACTCTGTTCTTTTAAACAATTTTTTTACTAAAGGAAAAGAAGCTTTGACTGAGGTAGCAGTTAGGATGAGTGGCTGCAGGACTGCCAGGCGCAAGAGGACTTCGGTCCTGACAGTGCTACTGCTGCCATATCTTCAACCTCATCAGATGAGGAGTTTAACTTTGACAAGTATTTGGATGACATGGAGCAGGCAAAGCGTTGCCGCAAGGAAAAAGATTTCACTGTCTCCTATAGCAGCAGATTGACCAGATTTCAGTAAAATGTTTCACTTGCTCTCAAAGAAATAGAAAAATTCAACCGTTCATCAAAACTGACTGTGCATGAGGCAATTCCTTTATACCCGGAAATTGTTAGAGATGTTGCCCATGTTGTTATGGCTTTGCCTCCAGCCCAAGTTACTGTAGAGAGGTTGTTCTCTAGCCTTAATATTAGGTCAGATCAGGTCATCTGTGAAGGAGGATCTGATGGAGGCAATTCTATGTCTTACAACAAATTCATAGACTGCACAAATGTTATTCACTGTTTTTTGCCACTTAGTGTATTACATAGTGTTTTATATTACATAGGGTTATATATAACACTATGTAATACACTATGTAAGTGGCAAAAAACCGTTTTCATCAAAAACATACTAAATATTTAGTATAATGCTTATATTTAAGTGAAAATGTATTGTAGTACAATGAACATCAGGCATTTAATAATTTTATGAAACAATAATCAAGATATTTAGATAGAACATAAAATATATTTATTGGATACAAGTTGTATTCCAATAAATATATTTTGTTCTATCCAAATATCTTGAGTATTGTATCATAAAATTATTAAATGTCTGATGTTCACATACACATGTTCATGTCCTACAAGTAAAATATATCTTTGTACCGTGTTAGCCAGTAGAGATAAAAAATTGGTTAAAAGAACTGAAGTCCTCAGTGGTTGATACCTTTTAATGGCTAACTTTCAGAAGTGTCTTAAGTTCCATAAAGATGCGGTACATTCTGGTATCCTCCATTTTTTAGTTAGGCATTAAAAGGTATCAACCACTGAGGACTTCAGTTCTTTTAACCAATTTTTCATGTCCTACAATAAATTTTTCACCTAATTATAAGCAATATATGTAGGAGTCGGAGTGGTGGAGTCTGAGTCGGTGCAAGGGAAATTGAAGAGTCTGAGTCGAAGGTTTAGCTTACTGACTCCACAGCCCTGCTGCTCACTCGTGGTGCGCTGTCTCCCCCTGCAGGATGGTCGACTCATAGCAGTTTCTCACACTTCCTCACATGCTGGTGTCCGGATCATATTCTACAGGAGGTGCCCATAGATGCAGATCGGTAGTTGATGACCCGCAGAGTGGTCTCGTGCATCATCTATGACAGGCCATCACACCCATCAAATATGGTAGTCTGCAGGCACCTGCTACTTGTGCCCGGTGTCGTCCCGAAAGATTCGGAAATTGCAGCCAAGTGTTTGACTGGATTAGTGATTGAGCTCTGACTACCCGGGACTAAGACACCAGCTTCATTGCTGCTGTTGGAACGTAGATTGGATTGTTCCTGGCCGGCCAGATCATCACACGAGCTGCTTCCCTTCATCGTGTTTAGCTGTTATTGCCGCCCGCACGACGGTGTCACAGGGCGACTCTGAGCTTAATGTTTTTGGGCTCCCGAAGACACTGCTGCTCCTGTCATAAATATAAACCTCCTTGGGTGTTGTGTAAGTAAACCCTTGTCTAATGTGCATCTTGTAGGCGGCCGCCATGTATATTGTGACCTACATACTGGACGGTCACCTCCATCTGCTGTCTCATCTTGGCTTAAATGTACTTTTGTGTTCAAGGGACATGTCGTTCAATCTCGCTAGTCCCCTCTGGTGTTTAAGTCCTCTGCGGACATCACATGGACGATCCCACTCGTCTACCTTCACTCTCCATCTTCCTACTTCAATCACCTTTTCCACGCTCTACAAATCTACATCCCCTGACTGACCTCGGCCCCTGCCCTCCGCCTACCTCTGACTGTGACCTCGACCCCCTACCCTCCACCCATATCTCGGACTGCAACCGGGGCCCCTGCCCTTTGCCCGCGTCTTGGACTGGGACTCTGGTCCGTGCCCTCTGCCCGCCTCTTGGACTGGGACTCTGGTCTGTGCCATCCGTCCGCCCATTGGACTGGGACTCTGGTCCGTGCCCTTTGCCCGCCTCTTGGACTGGGACTCTGGTCCGTGCCCTCTGCCCGCCTCTTGGACTGGGACTCTGGTCCGTGCCCTCTGCCCGCCTCTTGGACTGGGACTCTGGTCCGTGCCCTCCGCCCGCCTCTTGGACTGGGACTCTGGTCCGTGCCCTCTGCCCGCCTCTTGGACTGGGACTCTGGTCCGTGCCCTCTGCCCGCCTCTTGGACTGGGACTCTGGTCCGTGCCCTCTGCCCGCCCATTGGACTGGGACTCTGGTCCGTGCCCTCTGCCCGCCTCTTGGACTGGGACTCTGGTCCGTGCCCTCTGCCCGCCCATTGGACTGGGACTCTTGTCCGTGCCCTCTGCCCGCCTCTTGGACTGGGACTCTTGTCCGTGCCCTCTGCCCGCCTCTTGGACTGGGACTCTGGTCCGTGCCCTCTGCCCGCCTCTTGGACTGCCACTTGAGCCCATTTCTGCTTTACTGTTGGACACCAGATCTTGCTTTCCTCCATTCACCTTTTCCCTCCTGTATTTCAGGTAACTTTAATCCAGAGATCCCCAAGTTGGAGAAGAGCATTAGTGGGACGAGCCCGAAGCGAGAACACTTACATTTGACGGTGGCCGTCTCTCTGCTCCTAATGACTCTCTTGGCGTCTTAGTTTTCTTGTTTCAGGCTGAAGACCTCGGAGAAATGAATGCAATCTCCACATTCAGAACTCTGTAAGGACTGTGCAGGTTGGGGAGCGGCTGATGGGAGGAGGAGCAGCGTCCTTAATCTCATTTATTTTTTTTTTTTTTTAAAAAAAATTTTTTATTAAGACTGAACCTGCGGCACTAAAATCACAACCCTGACACTAGTGGACACTATCGAGGTCTTGTGATTTCTTGAATAATATCATTGAGCAGACAGGACCAAGGAGCTGCTGCCTAGAGCTTGTGATCCACAGGGCCCTGCTCTGCCCCGGCCCACAACATACAACTGGCGGCCACACCTATGGGCTGTTATTACTTGAGTGCCTATGCCCGTTAGGTTCCTGCGAGGATAGGATGCACGCCGAGTGCAGGACCTTGGGGTGACAACAGACCATCGTTTTAGTCAGCCTTACAATCCCCTGAGTTGGTTTTTTCCATTCCTCCTGGACATGTTGCCCTTTGGTTCTTTTCTGGATGTCCTTGTGATATCTTGCCCAGATTACCGCCAGCCTCATGGATTTTCCTGGCCAAGTGCATTGAGCACAGTAGCAGAACCCTTTACCAAATGTTTGGCTCTAACACTTTCTGGTGCCATATTGTGTACTTTTCCTTCCCAAGGTCCTCAGACACCTTATATCAATAAGCCAACCTGATTCAATGGATGATAAAACTGCAAAACACCGGCAGAGGTGGAAGTACCAGACCTGCAGTGATGGCCACTGCTCCTTCTGGATGTCCAGGCTCAGAATTAGGATTAGCTGCCAGGCTTCTGTGGGTCCAGGACTAGCAATGGACAGTCATTAAACCAATGTTCCCTATGTGAGATGTAGCAGAGCCTGGACGCAGCAGACAGAGCGCCCTCAGCTGGTCACAGCTCCACGCCAACTGTCCCACAACTCTACAGAGATGAGAGGAAATTGCACTAAATTACCCCAGACCCCTCCACCGGGGACATCCACTGCTCGATAGTCAATACCCTGGGAATTCTTCATGGACAGCTGGGGAACCAGCGCATCCGTAATACAGCAGGACCCCACTGTACAGAGCCGAACGGGGAGAGCAGCATGCAGGAGACAGAATGGCGTTGTAAATACATATCTATCTATATTTTATGTATACCATCCCTGTGATGACGTATACATTGTCCCTTCTGACTGAACTGTAAATTCAAATGTTGTCTTCTATGAAGGCAAGTCTCCACCTATGCAATGCACAGACACTTTGAGAATAAATATCAGACTGACCTTTTTATGAACGGCATCGGCTGTGATTTTCATATAATGCTGTAAACCTAGAAAACGAATAAAAGAATAAACCTGACTAGTCACTTGTACTTGCAGGGGAGGGTGAGGAACAAGGTGCAAGTACCAGCCCGACATCAACCCTGTCCTCACCCGTGGCTCAATGTTGGCTTATACCCAACACCTCAACGGTCTCCGCTCACCTCTCATCGGGAATACCCAACACTTCCCTGGTCCCCGCTCACCTCTTGTCGGAATACCCAACACCTCCACGGTGCCCGCTCGTCGGGAATACCCATCATGGCCACGGCTCTCGTCGGAAATACCAAACACCTTCTAGGCCACGGCTCTCCTCTCGTCGGGAATACCCAACGCCTCCACTGCTACGGCTCTCCTCTCGTCGGGAATACCCAACACCTCCAAGGTCCCCGCTCGTCGGGAATACCCATCATGGCCACGGCTCCCGTCGGAAATACCAAACACCTCCACGGCTCTCCTCTCGTCGGGAATACCAAACACCTCCACTGCTACGGCTCTCCTCTCGTCGGGAATACCCAACACCTCGACTGCCACCATGCCTCCACTGTATTCTTCTTGCCATATCCATGGTCCCCGTGTCCCTCTCGCCTAGAACACCCGACACATGCGAGGTCCCCCTGCTCCACTCGCCTAGAACACCCCACACATGCGAGGTCCCCCTGCTCCACTTGCCTAGAACACCCCACACATGCGAGGTCCCCCTGCTCCACTCGCCTAGAACACCCCACACATGCGAGGTCCCCCTGCTCCACTCGCCTAGAACACCCGACACATGCGAGGTCCCCCTGCTCCACTCGCCTAGAACACCCCACACATGCGAGGTCCCCCTGCTCCACTCGCCTAGAACACCCCACACATGCGAGGTCCCCCTGCTCCACTCGCCTAGAACACCCCACACATGCGAGGTCCCCCTGCTCCACTCGCCTAGAACACCCCACACATGCGAGGTCCCCCTGCTCCACTCGCCTAGAACACCCCACACATGCGAGGTCCCCCTGCTCCACTCGCCTAGAACACCCCACACATGCGAGGTCCCCCTGCTCCACTCGCCTAGAACACCCCACACATGCGAGGTCCCCCTGCTCCACTCGCCTAGAACACCCCACACATGCGAGGTCCCCCTGCTCCACTCGCCTAGAACACCCCACACATGCGAGGTCCCCCTGCTCCACTCGCCTAGAACACCCCACACATGCGAGGTCCCTCTGCTCCACTCGCCTAGAACACCCCACACATGCGAGGTCCCTCTGCTCCACTCGCCTAGAACACCCCACACATGCGAGGTCCCTCTGCTCATGTGCAATACATGACATCTATTATCCCAGCACCTTTGTTCGTCTAGGCTACACAACACTTCAATGGGCGCATGGATGGTTCTTGCACCCGTCTCACCTGCCATAACACTTAGGGTAAATCTATATATTGTGTTCCTTTTTCCTGTAATGACTTCTGGTGTAAATCTATGTATTCCTCTATCCTATAATATCACAAATTTGAGGTAAACAGATGGTCCTCATGTTGCACTGCCTTTCACACCTGTACACAACCTCTGCCTGCGCTCTCGCTCCCAGGTCAGGAATTTCAATGCTGCCTCCTTCCACCCACAGTCTGGGAAAATCTGGTGCCCTCACTTCTCTTAAAAAGCTGATAAACTGCGCCCTTCATTCACCTCAGTATGTTCGGGACCTGCATGATCTCTGTCTACTGCAGCAGTAGCTGAAGTGACCAGTAGAGGGCACCATGATCAGTCTACTGCAGGAGGTGTCACCAGCAGAGGGCACCATAATCTGTCTACTACATTGTAGCTAATATCACCAGCAGAGGGCACAGTAATCTGTCTGCTGTAGCAGTAGCTGATATCACCAGCAGAGGGCACAATGATCTGTCTACTGCAGGAGGTGATATCACTAGCAGAGGGCACAATGATATGTCTACTGCAGGAGGTGATATCACCAGCAGAGGGCACAATGATCTGTCTACTGCAGGAGGTGATATCACCAGCAGAGGGCACAATGATCTGTCTACTGCAGGAGGTGATATCACCAGCAGAGGGCACAATGATCTGTCTACTGCAGGAGGTGATATCACCAGCAGAGGGCACAATGATCTGTCTACTGCAGGAGGTGATATCACCAGCAGAGGGCACCATGATCTGTCTACTGCAGGAGGTGAGAGGGGGTAGAACAACCAACATACATGGAATTTTAAACAGTGCCATAATATATACATGGATGGAGCCATATACAGAACATAAATGCAAAAGAAAAAACTGTACAACGGCAAGTTGTGAAAAAGGTATACATTTATTTAGTCAATTCAGAACAGAAAAAAGACACATTCATAAAAGGTTAAAATAGAACTTTGGTGAGAGGACCAGCAGGTGGCGCACTCACTCCACAGCTCAGTAAACAAAGGTGAAAAAAAATGGCTGCACAAGCACACCACACGAGAATGCCCTCTGACCACTACATATACAATTAAATGTAAATGGCTGCCAAAATGCGTACCCCAGAGATAGTGTCCAAATGTCAACAAAATATGCGGTATCCAGGGGACAAACACGTGAGCGCAAGTGAAAGAGCAAAACGGCACAATAAAGATTGTATCGTATACCTGAGTCGTGGAGTGAGAGTCCAGGAAACTCACCAGCAGATGGCACCATAATCTGTCTACCTGCATAGTAGCTGATATCACCAGCAGAGGGCACAATGTCTGCTGGAGCAGTAGCTGATATCGCCAGCAGACGGCACAATGTCTGCTGGAGCAGTAGCTGATATCACCAGCAGAGGGCACAATGTCTGCTGGAGCAGTAGCTGATATCGCCAGCAGAGGGCACAATGTCTGCTGGAGCAGTAGCTGATATCGCCAGCAGACGGCACAATGTCTGCTGGAGCAGTAGCTGATATCGCCAGCAGAGGGCACAATGTCTGCTGGAGCAGTAGCTGATATCACCAGCAGAGGGCACAATGTCTGCTGGAGCAGTAGCTGATATCACCAGCAGACGGCACAATGTCTGCTGGAGCAGTAGCTGATATCACCAGCAGAGGGCACAATGTCTGCTGGAGCAGTAGCTGATATCGCCAGCAGAGGGCACAATGTCTGCTGGAGCAGTAGCTGATATCACCAGCAGAGGGCACAATGTCTGCTGGAGCAGTAGCTGATATCACCAGCAGACGGCACAATGTCTGCTGGAGCAGTAGCTGATATCGCCAGCAGAGGGCACAATGTCTGCTGGAGCAGTAGCTGATATCGCCAGCAGAGGGCACAATGTCTGCTGGAGCAGTAGCTGATATCACCAGCAGAGGGCACAATGTCTGCTGGAGCAGTAGCTGATATCACCAGCAGACGGCACAATGTCTGCTGGAGCAGTAGCTGATATCGCCAGCAGAGGGCACAATGTCTGCTGGAGCAGTAGCTGATATCGCCAGCAGAGGGCACAATGTCTGCTGGAGCAGTAGCTGATATCACCAGCAGAGGGCACAATGTCTGCTGGAGCAGTAGCTGATATCGCTAGCAGAGGGCACAATGTCTGCTGGAGCAGTAGCTGATATCGCCAGCAGACGGCACAATGTCTGCTGGAGCAGTAGCTGATATCGCCAGCAGAGGGCACAATGTCTGCTGGAGCAGTAGCTGATATCACCAGCAGAGGGCACAATGTCTGCTGGAGCAGTAGCTGATATCACCAGCAGACGGCACAATGTCTGCTGGAGCAGTAGCTGATATCACCAGCAGAGGGCACAATGTCTGCTGGAGCAGTAGCTGATATCACCAGCAGAGGGCACAATGTCTGCTGGAGCAGTAGCTGATATCGCCAGCAGAGGGCACAATGTCTGCTGGAGCAGTAGCTGATATCGCCAGCAGAGGGCACAATGTCTGCTGGAGCAGTAGCTGATATCGCCAGCAGACGGCACAATGTCTGCTGGAGCAGTAGCTGATATCGCCAGCAGAGGGCACAATGTCTGCTGGAGCAGTAGCTGATATCGCCAGCAGAGGGCACAATGTCTGCTGGAGCAGTAGCTGATATCGCCAGCAGAGGGCACAATGTCTGCTGGAGCAGTAGCTGATATCGCCAGCAGAGGGCACAATGTCTGCTGGAGCAGTAGCTGATATCGCCAGCAGAGGGCACAATGTCTGCTGGAGCAGTAGCTGATATCGCCAGCAGAGGGCACAATGTCTGCTGGAGCAGTAGCTGATATCGCCAGCAGAGGGCACAATGTCTGCTGGAGCAGTAGCTGATATCACCAGCAGACGGCACAATGTCTGCTGGAGCAGTAGCTGATATCGCCAGCAGAGGGCACAATGTCTGCTGGAGCAGTAGCTGATATCGCCAGCAGAGGGCACAATGTCTGCTGGAGCAGTAGC
Source organism: Anomaloglossus baeobatrachus (assembly GCF_048569485.1). Lineage (NCBI taxonomy): Eukaryota > Metazoa > Chordata > Amphibia > Anura > Aromobatidae > Anomaloglossus > Anomaloglossus baeobatrachus. The sequence goes on along the minus strand of NC_134364.1, from coordinate 139,691,350 downwards.
TGATATCGCCAGCAGAGGGCACAATGTCTGCTGGAGCAGTAGCTGATATCGCCAGCAGAGGGCACAATGTCTGCTGGAGCAGTAGCTGATATCGCCAGCAGAGGGCACAATGTCTGCTGGAGCAGTAGCTGATATCACCAGCAGAGGGCACCATGATTTGTCTATGAAAATAAGACCTCCCCCGACAATAAGGCCTAGCAGGAGTTTTCAGGGAGGCTTAAATATGACATCCCCTGAAAATAAGACCTAGTCGCGGTTCAATAATGAAGTGTCCGTGCAGCGGTAAAAAAAGTTAAAGAATCCTGCAAGACACTTCATTATAGACAGCGGACACCCACTAAAGAAAGAAGAGTGAAGACACCCCCCCCCCCAATCATACTCACCAGATGCCGAGCAGGGGAGCGCATCAAGGTCCTGCGGCGGAACATACACATCAGAACACACACACACACACGTACTGGTATGTGCGATTTCGTGAGTGTGTATATGCGATCGGATGTGTGAGTTTATGCTGTTTCGTGTGAGTGTCGGCAAGAGGCAGAGGAGGACGGCGTGCTGCACAACTGCCTGGAGCCCCACCGGAGATCACAGGGAGGAATGATGTGAAATCTGGTGTGTGTGTGTGTGTGATCTGAAGTATGTGTGTCGGCCAGATGCAGGGGAGGCGTGCAGCATACCTACTGGGAGCCACACAGACGCCCAAGGCTGGCAAGTATGACGATCCCGGGGGGGGGGAGGGGTCTGTCTGTTGTGGGGGATAAACTTACCCCCAACCATGTCTCCTCGAGAATAAGACACCCCCTGAAAATAAGAGTTTTTCTGGGCTAAAAAAAATGTAAGACAGTGTCTTCTTTTCGGGGAAACCAAGTAATTGGTCTTTTTTTTTTTTTGTTTCTACTGCATGGGGATCATATGTACCAGGATGGTGGCCATGTAGTATTATAGGGACATATATAGGAGGATGGGGAATCTTCTGTGAGGTTGTTCTCCAGCAAGTTAAGTTTACCCTACTGGGATTTAATTCTTACAGGTCCACTTTAATGCAGTTGGTCATCTGCACTGGGTAACGGATTTTTGACAGCTACCTGTGTACTCCCTCTCACCTATTAGAGTGCATCTGAGGGGAGCATTTTTTACAACTACTCTGTATGGGGATTTCCCCTATGACCAACTAACATACTTAATACTAATCAGCATATTGACTATGCACCTAGTGTGATTGAATAATCCTGACTTCAGCACTAACCACACTTTCTGGGCTTTAGGTCAATTATTGACACACAGGCAGTTCTAGGGCCTACTAGGGATAGCCGACGAGGAGCGGGGGCGCCCGAAACATTATGGTGTTTACCTCCGCTGCCAGGAAGGTGAAGGACTAGGGATCTATGACCTGGCCATTTTTTAACATCTCAGTTGATATTACAATTTCTATCAAAAAAAAGAACCTCACTGGGCTATCCTTAATTTCCCTAGTCTGATATCCCTTTAGAGTATATATATCTAGCTCTGCACGACTGGATGTGTGTTCACTGACCGTTATAGCTACATACAATGAGATATAGCTTGAACTTATAATTTTAATATTTATAAATAAAAATTGTTTTTAGAGTAATTAGTTTTCGGTCTATTAACAGTTGATTCTCTAATTCTTATTAAAATTGGTGTGGAACAAAGATACAAACATGGGCAAGTTGCTCAGGAAAAACGAAAAGCTTTTCCATGCTCTCATATCAAGGGAAAACTAGGTGCTTATGAAACCATGTATATCAGAGCATGGGAAAGCTGGGTGCTGAGGGAACGATTTATAGCAAGAGCATGGAAAAGCCGGGTACTGAGGGAAAGATGTATAGTAGAGCGTGGGAGGGAGCTGAAGGGCTACATTTTCCACCAGGTCTCATTGAACAGCAGAGGGCGCTATTTCTTTTTACTGCAGCAGTAGCTGATGTCATCAGCAGAGGGCACAATGATCTGTCTATTGCATCAGTAGCTAATATCACCAGTAGAGGGCACAATGATCTGTCTACTGTAGCAGAAGGTGTGACAAGCAGAGGGCACCATGATCTGTCCACTGCAGCAGTAGCTGATTTATCCAGCAGAGGGCACTATGATCGGTCTATTGTAGCAGTAGATTATGTCCCCACCATAATCTGTATACGACCGCAGCAGATGCAGGTGTCACCAGTTGAGGGCATCATGATTTTTATCTACAATAGCACTAGGTGTCACCAGCAGGGCGCACCATTCTCTCTACTGCAGCAGTAGCTGATATCGCCAGCAGAGGGCACCATGATCTCAGTTTACTGGAGCAGGAGCTGTTGTTTCCAGAAGAGGGATCATGATTTTGGTCTACTGCAGCAGTAGGTGTCCCCAGTAGAGGGCACCATGAAATGTCTACTGCAGTCGTAGCTGAAGTCACCACCAGAGGACACCTTGTCTCCTGAATCAGTACCTGTTGTAGCCAGCAGAGGGCATCATGCTCTAAGTCTGCTGCAGCAGTAGGTGTCACCAGCAGAGGTCACTAAAATATCAGTCTACTGCAGCAGTAGCTAAACTCACTGGAGAGGGCATCATAATCTTTCTACTGCAGCAGTAGCAGATCTCACTAGCAGAGGGCACTATATTATCAGTCAACTGCAGTCGTAGCTGAAGTCACTGGCAGAGGGCACCATGATGTCAGTCTACTGGAACAATAGATGTCACTAGCAGAGGGCACCATGATTGACGTCTGAAGCAGTAGGTGTGACAAGTAGAGGGCATAGAGGGCACCATGATATGTCTACTGTAGCAGTACCTGTTGTTGTAGTCAAGAGGGCACCATGACCTTAGTTTACTGCAGCAATAGGTGTCACCAGCAGAGGCAGCATGATGTCCGTCTGTTCAAGCCGGAGGTATTACCAGCAGAGGGCATCATGATCTCAGTCTGCTGCAGCAGTAGGTGTCACCAGCAGAGGACACCATGATCTGTCTGCTGCGGCAGTAGGTGTCACCAGCAGAGGGCTTCATGATCTGCCTCCTGCAGCAATAGGTGTCACCAGCAGAGGGCACCATGATCTCAGTCTACTGTAGCAGTAGGTGTCACCATGCCAGTCAATGCAGCGTCACTAGCGTGTACGCGTCCCGGTTATAGACATGTCTAGTGCGCATGACCAGAAGTGTCGGGACATTCAGGTCAGCGTTCACCACGGACACAGGTACGCATGTCACCGCTGGTGACGCTGCATACTTTTTCTAAAGATCTCTTTATGCTACTAGATATGGAGACGATTAGACAGGGATTAATAATATGCACAGAACTGGTCGTGGTTCTGGGTGCATATTGGACCTGACAGGTTCCCTTTTTAAAGGAGGAGATCCAGGCAAGCCAAGGGGAGGTGAGTATAATTGGTCATTTTTTTTTTTATTTTTTTTTTTTTTATTTCACTGCATGCGGCGTGATGGGGGTCATATGTACCAGGATGGGGATCATGTAGTATGATAGGGACATATTATATACAAGGATGGGGAACAAAGATACAAACATGGGCAAGTTGGTGAGAGAAGCTCCCTCCCTCAGTACCCAGCCTTCCAATGCTCTGCTATACACCTTCCTCAGCACCCAGCTTTCCCATGCTCTGCTATACACCTTCCTCAGCACCCAGCTTTCCCATGCTCTGCTATACACCTTCCTCAGCACCCAGCTTTCCCATGCTCTGCTATACACCTTCCTCAGTACCCAGCTTTCCCATGCTCTGCTATACACCTTCCTCAGCGCCCAGCTTTCCATGCTCTCATATCATGGGAAAACTGGGTGCTGATGAAACTGTGTAGCAGAGCATGGGAAAGATGTGTACTGAGGGAACGATTTATAGCAGAACATGGAAAAGCCAGGAGCTCACGGAAAGATGTATAGTAGAGTGTGGGAAAGCTGGAGGGATGCCCAGGTCCACATTTTCTACTGCAGTAGTAGCTGATATCGCCAGCAGAGGGCAACATGATCCCGGTCTACTGCAGCAGTAGCTGATATCACCAGCAGAGGGCACCATTATCAGTCTACTGCAGCAGTAGGTGTCACCAGCAAAGGGCACCATGATCTCAATCTACTACATCAGTAGGTGTCACCAGCAGAGCAGTAGCTGATATCACCAGCAGAGAGCACCATCAGTCTACTGCAGCAGTAATTGTAACAAGTAGAGTACATAATGAGGTCAGTCTCCTGGAGCAGTACATTTCAGCAGCAGAGGGCACCATGAACTCAGTCTGCTGAAGCAATTGGTGTTACCAGCAGAGGGCACCATGATCTCAGTCTACTGCAGCAATACAGTATGTGTTGCCAGCAGAGGGCACAACGATTTCATTCTACTAGAGCAATAGGTGTCACCAGCAGAGGGCACCATGATCTCAGTTTGCTGCAGCAGTAGGTGTCACCAGCAGAGGGCACCATGATTATTTTTTACTTCATTTACGTATATTTGGGTCTGTCGGGGAGTCACAGATTTATAAAGCCGGCGACTGTGTGGCGTACATTACAAATGATAACGTTATGATGCAATAACCACATCTTACCATTTACTACATAATATCACATGCAGGCAAGAACACCTTACACAAGCCTGAGCCTGAGATCCTCTGTGCTGCTGTGGTTCTCTGTTTGTGTGTGGATGACATGCTGGCAGATAAGTGATGTGCGTGCGTAGCTCTCCCCCCGGGGACACAATGTACACATACCACACATCGGCACCTACCTGAAATGTCACGGGTCATGAGAAACTCCTACAACAGACTGTGCAGGTATATACTATATACACACAATGCCACACTGTAAACAGCCTGTATACACTGCCCTACACGCAGCCTATAGACACTGCCCTACACGCAGCCTATAGACACTGCCCTACACGCAGCCTATAGACACTGCCCTACACGCAGCCTATAGACACTGCCCTACACGCAGCCTATAGACACTGCCCTACACGCAGCCTATAGACACTGCCCTACACGCAGCCTATAGACACTGCCCTACACGCAGCCTATAGACACTGCCCTACACGCAGCCTATATATACACACTACTTGGCCTATATTCACTGCACTATACGCAGCCTATATTCACTGCACTATACGCAGCCTATATTCACTGCACTATATGCAGCCTATATACAATGCCTTGTGAAAGTATTCGGCCCCCTTGATTTTTTTTCAACCGTTTTCCACATTTTAGGCTTCAAACATGAAGATAAAAATGAAGAATCAACAACAAGTGACACAATTGTGAAGGTGAATGAAATTTATTGCTTATTTTAAACCTTTTTTTTAAAAAATAATAAACTGAAAATCGTGGCGTGCAATATTATTCATCCCCTTTACTTTCAGTGCAGCAAATTCATTCCAGAAGTTGATTGAGGATCTCTGAATGATGCAATGTTGTCCTAAATGACTGATGATGATAAATATAAGCCCCTGTGTGTAATCAAGTCTCCGTATAAATGCCCCTGCTCTGTGATAGTCTCATGTTCTGTGTAAAGCGCAGAGAGCATCATGAAGACCAAGGAACACAACAGGCAGGTCCAGGATACTAATTTATTTACCATATGCCCATATAAATTATATTTCCCCACAAAGTGGTCCAGCTTCAAACATTAATACAAAACACTATGGTTTGGTTAAACCAATTCCCAAACCAAAAGAAGCTATAGAAATCAATAAATCATTAAAATAATTTTTATTTCAAATATCAAAAAATATATTAATACATACAATAATAAAATTTCCAAAGGAGTTCCACTTTAATACAAGGGACACGAGGGGTTAATAAGGAATATATATTAATTACAAATATAGATAGATTTTAATAAATTATTTAATAATATATATCCCTGTCAGTGATCAATCTGTTCTATAATAAATAATTAAATATGCACATAGTTAGTGTATATATATATATATATATATATATATATATAAACACAAATACCTCTGGTTAGACTCAATTTAACCGTATGAACCAATTAGTTTAAATAAATAGATAGAAAAATATATTAAGGTGTTTATAAATAAATAAATAAACAGCACTACTTATAAAGTGCTTAGTTTTAATACATATATTCACCAAGTTTATGAAGCAAGTGCAGAAAATTTTTTTTTTATATAATATGGTTCATATCATTAAGGAATTCCCAGAAATATTCATGCTCAATAGTTCTATATGGTCACCATGCATATATTCTAGCAGAACAGCAACTGCAGTATCTAGATCACCCAGAGTTATAAGCTTGTTGCTGAATAAGTGCGATGTGCGAGGTATAGGCTACTCCCTGTTACAAGTGACGGACCCAGCCGTAATCACCATACAAATATAGAAGGCCTAAAAACCCGCACAGTACTCACTTCAACTCCCTCCACGTCCCGTCACCCCAACATGTTTCGCCTTTTCTTCTTCGGGGGGCGTGTGTTTAGGGTGAGACTACGGTCTTTTTATAGCGTGTCTCCTAAGAGTCAGTATTGCCAACAGCTGTGTAATGCGGCGCATAGTTCAGGTCACGGGGCTAGATGGACAAATCACCTCCGGTCAGTGAAGGTGAGACGCACGCTGCGTTCCATTAGTCACCAGACAACGGAGGCTCCGTAGCGTCATATTATATCACTGATCGGAGGTAATAGCACCGCAACCATAAACATGCGCTCAGCACAGGAGGCAATATCGGCATAGAGAGACTAAGTGTGGATATTCTGACATTTAGAAAAAGGTGCTCCTGTTTGGAATTTGTACAATATACACATAAATACTATATACACGCATAATTATTTGCATGCATAATATGTATATATATTAATAGAGGGCATATCGTTTGTATCCATGCTGAATTATAAATGTATTACAGCGTTATTGGTACAAACATAAGCAACAGATTATATATCCTATCATCAGCATAAATACAATATGAAATACATAAAATCCATACAAAAAACATCTATTATAGAAAAATTGAAATATATAATTAATTATACCATACACATAAAATTTCAATAATCAGTATGTAGTATATCAGCCTACACTTATATGTGATGTACATACAATATCACATTGGAACAATGATTGTCTGAGAGTCAGTTACAGTTAGTACAAATTGTTAGTGAAAATATACTAAAGTGACGATAATAGGAATTTTTTTTACAAAAAAATATATAAAACTCCTTCCTTATTATAATATATTGTAAATAGTGTGTGTATGAATAAATATCTATGCTAAGTATCCACACATACCAAACTATAAAAGGTTATGGCACGTATGGATTTCACATCACAGATAAATTATTCAAGAATATAGTCATAAATAGTTATAATCCATAAGGCAATAAATATAAATGTAAAAGCAACAGTGTAATGTGTAGTGTGGAAAACAAAAAGTGAAAAAAATATATACTTACATAACGTGTACAAGAGATTCATGCGACTTGCCTGTTATGACAATCCGAGGAATTGTCACAAGGGGCAATACGAGTGATTAAAATCCATAACATAAACTCCCATTATTAACAAAACAATCAGTTCCTCTTGTCTTGATCACGATGTTCTCATGGATGGATATACAAACGGTTCTCATCCCATACTTATTTCCAATACAGAAACAGGATATACTAAAATTACAAAAAACAGAATTAAAATCAAATAAATTAAAAATTGCTTAAAAAACCGAACCCCACTCCAAATAATAAAAATACTCTCATCCTATTACAGGAAAGCTCCAAACCCCATACTCTCATTTAATCCCTGAGGACTTAATGTGCCTAATCTGAAGATCCACCGACTCTCAACTCGGGCCAAGGCTTTAGCCAAATCTCCACCTCTAAAGCCGAGATCGACTACATCAATTCCCCTAAATTTCAACAGATATGGATTGCTGTTGTGTTCCTTCTTGAAATGTCTAGGTAATGTTTTTAGTTGAGACTCATCTTCACAAGTTTTAGCCCTTTCTATGTCTCGGCAGTGTTCCCGGATCCTTATTTTTAATTCTCGTGTAGTTAGGTCCACGTAGATCTTATCACATGGGCACTGGGCATGATAAATAGTTCCCTTAGTTGAGCATGTGATATGTTTACGAATTTCAAAAATCCTAGAACCATCAAAATTAGAAAAGGTTTTAGCTTTAATTGTGTTGGCACAAGCCTTGCATAGGCCGCAGGGAAAAAAGCCATGGGTTTGTACTTTTTTTGGATCATTTTTTGGATTCTGAAAATGACTGTGTCAGAGTATCGCCCAAATTTGGGCATCTTCTAGCCACTATGGATGGCATTTCAGGTAATATTTTCTTCAAGAGAGCATCAGATCGCAGGATGTTCCAATGTTTTATAAGGACTTTTTTCATAGGCTGCCACTGGTTATGAAAGCCAGTTATAAAACGTACCTGATTGTTTTCTTTATCTTTATTTTTGCGGGTAACATTGTATAACACTTGGTTTCTGGATGTCTGTGCAGCTCTTTTATATCCTCTTTTTATCCATCTTTTGCTATAACCACGTTCCAATAGCCGATGTGATAATTCCTGAGATTGTTGAAAGAATTGAGTTTCATCCGAACATATCCTTTTGACTCTAAGGAATTGTCTGTCCTATTGGTATTCCTTTAATGGTATTCTGAGGATGAGAAGAGTCCGCATGCAACAATGTGTTAGTTGCTGTATCTTTCCTATACACTTGAGTGGACAGTCTCCCATTCGGTAATGTATCAATCAAGATATTCAAAAATTCAATTCTTGGTCCAAACTTATATGTAAGCCTGATATTTTGATCGTTATCATTGAGACTGTCCATCAGGGCATGCAATTCAACAACGGATCCATCCCAGATAAATAGGATGTAGTCTATAAAACGCATCCAATGATGTATATTCTTAATGCCTGGGATGTCATTGTCAAAAAATATTCCTCTTTCCCATGCTCCCATAAACAAATTTGCATAGGATGGGGCACATGATGCCCCCATAGCAGTCCCTTGAATTTGTTTATAGATGTTTTGATCAAAGGTAAACACATTATGTGTTAATATGAATTCCAAAAGAGTCAAAATAAGTCTAACCATTGGTCTCTAACGTACTGTGGTTAAGAAAAAGCTCTGCTGCTTTAATACCATCCTGATGTCTGATAGAAGTATATAGAGACTCCACATCGGCCGTCACCAATATCATGTTCTTATCTAGTTGTAAATCATCTAACTGGCAGAGGACCGATGTGGTGTCTCTAATATACGATGGTAATTCTCCTACCAAAGGTTTTAAGAAGAAATCAATTACGGAACAAATGGTTTCACAGAGTCCACCCTTACCCGATACAATTGGTCTACCCGGAGGGTCATGGATGTTCTTATGTATTTTGGGTATCAGGTACAGGGTGGGTAATCTTGGATGTAGTTCCGTAATGACATCAACCATTTTTTTAGGGATTGTACCCTCTTCGTACGCCTGAGTTAGAATATAGAGGAGCTCATTTTTAAATTCAGCCAGGGGGTTGTATCTCAATTTAGTATAGCATTTTTTATCATTTAGTTGTTTGTGTGCCTGTTTCATGTATAGTTCATTAGGCCATAGAACTACATTTCCCCCCTTATCAGCTGGCTTGAATTGTATATCATGCCAGGTCTGAAGTTCCAAAAGAGCAGTTCTCTCTTTTTTGCTGAGATTAGACACTCCTCTATTTTCAAATTGTTTTTCCAATTCCCCTGAAACAACTTTAATAAATACATCTATAGCAGGTACTGTACTAAGAGATGGAAAATTTTTTGATTTATTAATTAAGGATATTGGAAATTTACTTACTGAGGGTTCTACACTTTCATCAGCGAGTTGTTGTAATATTTCTACTGCTTCAATCTCCTCTTTGGTGTCAAAGGGTATCATATCCTCGGACTTCGCAAAAAATCTTTTAAATAAGAGCTTTTGTCCAAAAAGATGCAGATCCTTTATTGTTGTAAAGAGGTCTGGTGAAGAAGAAGGGGAGAACGAAAAACCTTTTTCTAACAATGTGATATGTGTCTGAGAAAGCACATGTGAAGAAAGGTTGATTACCTTAGGTCGATCTCTCAAATTCATTCCAGCCTCTCTGTCAAAAATATTGTATTGCCTCTTGTTCATTGGTTGTTTTCCTTGCATTTTATGTTTTTTAGGAATCTCAGAAATAAGGGATGCCGTTTCATTGTCAGAAATAGAGGACATACAGTTAGGTCCAGAAATATTTGGACAGTGACACAATTTTCGCGAGTTGGGATCTGCATGCCACCACATTGGATTTGAAATGAAACCTCTACAACAGAATTCAAGTGCAGATTGTAACGTTTAATTTGAAGGTTTGAACAAAAATATCTGATAGAAATTGTAGGAATTGTACACATTTCTTTACAAACACTCCCCATTTTAGGAGGTCAAAAGTAATTGGACAAATAAACCAAACCCAAACAAAATATTTTTATTTTCAATATTTTGTTGCGAATCCTTTGGAGGCAATCACTGCCTTAAGTCTGGAACCCATGGACATCACCAAATGCTGGGTTTCCTCCTTCTTAATGCTTTGCCAGGCCTTTACAGCCGCAGCCTTCAGGTCTTGCTTGTTTGTGGGTCTTTCCGTCTTAAGTCTTGATTTGAGCAAGTGAAATGCATGCTCAATTGGGTTAAGATCTGGTGATTGACTTGGCCATTGCAGAATGTTACACTTTTTTGCACTCATGAACTCCTGGGTAGCTTTGGCTGTATGCTTGGGGTCATTGTCCATCTGTGCTATGAAGCGCCGTCCGATCAACTTTGCGGCATTTGGCTGAATCTGGGCTGAAAGTATATCCTGGTACACTTCAGAATTCATCCGGCTACTCTTGTCTGCTGTTATGTCATCAATAAACACAAGTGACCCAGTGCCATTGAAAGCCATGCATGCCCGTGCCATCACGTTGCCTCCACCATGTTTTACAGAGGATGTGGTGTGCCTTGGATCATGTGCCGTTCCCTTTCTTCTCCAAACTTTTTTCTTCCCATCATTCTGGTACAGGTTGATCTTGGTCTCATCTGTCCATAGAATACTTTTCCAGAACTGAGCTGGCTTCATGAGGTGTTTTTCAGCAAATTTAACTCTGGCCTGTCTATTTTTGGAATTGATGAATGGTTTGCATCTAGATGTGAACCCTTTGTATTTACTTTCATGGAGTCTTCTCTTTACTGTTGACTTAGAGACAGATACACCTACTTCACTGAGAGTGTTCTGGACTTCAGTTGATGTTGTGAACGGGTTCTTCTTCACCAAAGAAAGTATGCGGCGATCATCCACCACTGTTGTCATCCGTGGACGCCCAGGCCTTTTTGAGTTCCCAAGCTCACCAGTCAATTCCTTTTTTCTCAGAATGTACCCGACTGTTGATTTTGCTACTCCAAGCATGTCTGCTATCTCTCTGATGGATTTTTTCTTTTTTTTCAGCCTCAGGATGTTCTGCTTCACCTCAATTGAGAGTTCCTTAGACCGCATGTTGTCTGGTCACAGCAATAGCTTCCAAATGCAAAACCACACACCTGTAATCAACCCCAGACCTTTTAACTACTTCATTGATTACAGGTTAACGAGGGAGACGCCTTCAGAGTTAATTGCAGCCCTTAGAGTCCCTTGTCCAATTATTTTTGGTCCCTTGAAAAAGAGGAGGCTATGCATTACAGAGCTATGATTCCTAAACCCTTTCTCCGATTTGGATGTGAAAACTCTCATATTGCAGCTGGGAGTGTGCACTTTCAGCCCATATTATATATATAATTGTATTTCTGAACATGTTTTTGTAAACAGCTAAAAATAACAAAACTTGTGTCACTGTCCAAATATTTCTGGACCTAACTGTAGATGTGACAGAGCCTCTCTTAATTCCTTCTTTGTTTTTACGATTTTGCCAATGAAAAATGTTGTTTTTCTCAAAATCCGAGATGTCCCTCTGATATTTAGACGCTTTACTAGCACTGATGTTTTTCTCCCATTTTTCAGAATCCTTAGTCATGGAGGCAGAAAATTCCTTAAAGGCATCCTCATCCATTTCTGCTCTGATGCTCTCCTGTAAATTTTTAATTTCATCCTCAATCTTTTTTAGAGTAACAGAATTTTTATCAATTATGATCTTGATAAATTCAAGTGAACACGTATTCGCCGCTTCCATCCACCGTTTAATCAGTACGTCATCCTCCAAATCAAATGTGGGATAAATCTGTACCCTCAAACCTCGTGGTACAATTTTTTGATCCAAATAATTTTCCATAGATGTTTTTGTCCACCATATTTTGGTTTGTTTGAACATTAAATTCCTGTATTTCTTTGTAAGCTCCTTTGATGAGAGAGACGGGTTAGAGGTTGTATAAGTAGAACTCCTACTGAAAATATTTGTAGCTTTGGATTGCCAAGAAGTAAATTTGGCTTGTAAATCCATTTTAGAGTGGGCTATCTGTCATAAACAGAATTAAACAATTAATTTATTTACCATATGCCCATATAAATTATATTTCCCCACAAAGTGGTCCAGCTTCAAACATTAATACAAAACACTATGGTTTGGTTAAACCAATTCCCAAACCAAAAGAAGCTATAGAAATCAATAAATCATTAAAATAATTTTTATTTCAAATATCAAAAAATATATTAATACATACAATAATAAAATTTCCAAAGGAGTTCCACTTTAATACAAGGGACACGAGGGGTTAATAAGGAATATATATTAATTACAAATATAGATAGATTTTAATAAATTATTTAATAATATATATCCCTGTCAGTGATCAATCTGTTCTATAATAAATAATTAAATATGCACATAGTTAGTATATATATATATATATATATATATATAAACACAAATACCTCTGGTTAGACTTAATTTAACCGTATGAACCAATTAGTTTAAATAAATAGAAAAATATATTAAGGTGTTTATAAATAAATAAATAAACAGCACTACTTATAAAGTGCTTAGTTTTAATACATATATTCACCAAGTTTATGAAGCAAGTGCAGAAATTTTTTTTTTTATATAATATGGTTCATATCATTAAGGAATTCCCAGAAATATTCATGCTCAATAGTTCTATATGGTCACCATGCATATATTCTAGCAGAACAGCAACTGCAGTATCTAGATCACCCAGAGTTATAAGCTTGTTGCTGAATAAGTGCGATGTGCGAGGTATATGCTACTCCCTGTTACAAGTGACGGACCCAGCCGTAATCACCATACAAATATAGAAGGCCTAAAAACCCGCACAGTACTCACTTCAACTCCCTCCACGTCCCGTCACCCCAACATGTTTCGCCTTTTCTTCTTCGGGGGGCGTGTGTTTAGGGTGAGACTACGGTCTTTTTATAGCGTGTCTCCTAAGAGTCGGTATTGCCAACAGCTGTGTAATGCGGCGCATGGTTCAGGTCACGGGGCTAGATGGACAAATCACCTCCGGTCAGTGAAGGTGAGACGCACGCTGCGTTCCATTAGTCACCAGACAACGGAGGCTCCGTAGCGTCATATTATATCACTGATCGGAGGTAATAGCACCGCAACCATAAACATGCGCTCAGCACAGGAGGCAATATCGGCATAGAGAGACTAAGTGTGGATATTCTGACATTTAGAAAAAGGTGCTCCTGTTTGGAATTTGTACAATATACACATAAATACTATATACACGCATAATTATTTGCATGCATAATATGTATATATATTAATAGAGGGCATATCGTTTGTATCCATGCTGAATTATAAATGTATTACAGCGTTATTGGTACAAACATAAGCAACAGATTATATATCCTATCATCAGCATAAATACAATATGAAATACATAAAATCCATACAAAAAACATCTATTATAGAAAAATTGAAATATATAATTAATTATACCATACACATAAAATTTCAATAATCAGTATGTAGTATATCAGCCTACACTTATATGTGATGTACATACAATATCACATTGGAACAATGATTGTCTGAGTCAGTTACAGTTAGTACAAATTGTTAGTGAAAATATACTAAAGTGACGATAAAAGGAATTTTTTTTACAAAAAAATATATAAAACTCCTTCCTTATTATAATATGTTGTAAATAGTGTGTGTATGAATAAATATCTATGCTAAGTATCCACACATACCAAACTATAAAAGGTTATGGCACGTATGGATTTCACATCACAGATAAACTATATGCAGCCTATATACAATGCCTATATATACACACTGCACTATACTCAGCCTATATACACTGCACTATATGCAGCCTATATACAATGCCTATATATACACACTGCACTATACTCAGCCTATATACACTGCACTATATGCAGCCTATATACAGTGCCTTGTGAAAGTATTCAGCCCCCTTGATTTTTTTCAACCGTTTCCCACATTTTAGGCTTCAAACATGAAGATAAAAATGAAGAATCAACAAGAAGTGACACAATTGTGAAGGTGAATGAAATTTATTGCTTATTTTAAACCTTTTTTTTAAAAAATAAACTGAAAATCGTGGCGTGCAATATTATTCATCCCTGTTACTTTCAGTGCAGCAAATTCACTCCAGAAGTTGATTGAGGATCTCTGAATGATGCAATGTTGTCCTAAATGACTGATGATGATAAATATAAGCCCCTGTGTGTAATCAAGTCTCCGTATAAATGCCCCTGCTCTGTGATAGTCTCAGGGTTCTGTGTAAAGCGCAGAGAGCATCATGAAGACCAAGGAACACAACAGGCAGGTCCATGATACTGTTGTGGAGAAGTTTACAGCTGGATTTGATTACAAAAAGATTTCCACAACTTTAAACCTCCCAAGGAGCACTGTGCAAGCGATCATATTGAAATGGAAGGAGCATCATACCCCTGCAAATCCACCAAGACCCGGCCGTCCATCCAAACGTTCATCTCACACAAGGAGAAGACTGATCAGAGATGCAGCCAAGAGGCCCATGATCCCTCTGGATGATCTGCAGAGATCTACAGCTGAGGTGGGAGAGTCTGTCCATAGGACAACAATCAGTCGTACACTGCACAAATCTGGCCTTTATGGAAGAGTGGCAAGAAGAAAGCCATTTCTCAAAGATATCCATAAAAAGTGTTGTTCAAAGTGTTCCACAAGCCGCCTGGAGACCCCAAACATGTGGCACAAGGTGCTCTGGTCAGAGGAAACCAAAATCAAACTTTGTGGGCACAATGCCAAACGATGTGTGGTGTGAAAGCAACACAGCTCATCACCCTGAACACACCATCCCCACTGTCAAACATGATGGTGGCAACATCATGGTTTGGGCCTGCTTTTCTTCAGCAGGGACAGGAAAGATGTTTAAAATTGATGGGGAGATGGATGGAACCAAAAATAGGACCATTCTTGAAGAAAACCTGTTGGAGTCTGCAAAAGATCTAAGACTGGGATTCTTAGAGACTTGTCTTCCAACAAGACAATGATCCCAAACATAAAGCAAAATCTACAATGGAATGGTTCACAAATAACCGTATCCAGGTGATAGAATGTCCAAGTCACAGTCCAGACCTGAACCCAATCGAGAATCTGTGGAAAGAGCTGGAAACTGCTGTTCATAAACTCCTCCATCCAACCTCACTCAGCTCCAGCTGTTTACAAAGAATGGGCGAGAATTTCACCTCTCCATGTGCAAAACTGATAGACACATACCCCAAGAGACTGCAGCTGTAATCGCAGCAAAAGGGGGCGCTACAAAGTATTCACTTACAGGGGATGAATAATATTGCACCCACAATTTTCAATTTATTATTTTGCATAAAAATTTAAAATAAGCAATACATTTCGTTCACCTTCTCAATTGTCACTTGTTGTTGTTTCTTCACCAGAACATTAATATTTTATCTTTGTTTGAAGCCTGAAATATGGGAAAAGGTTGAAAAATTCAAGGTAGCCAAATAATTTCGCAAGGCACTGTACACTGCCTATATACACTGCCCTATACGCAGCCTATACACAGCCTATATACACTACACTTAGCCTATATACACTGCCTTATACGCAGCCTATATACACTGCCCTATACGCAGCCTGTATACGAAGCCTATATACAATGCACTATATACTGCCTATACGCAGCCTATATACACTGCACTTAGCCTATGTACACTGCCCTATACGCAGCCTATATACACTGCACTATATACAGCCTATAAGCAGCCTATATACACTGCACGTAGCCTATGTCCACTGTATTATATGCAGCCTGTAGTCTGGGCATCGGCAGTGTTGGCACTTGTACGGGGGTATGGAGTGACCTTTACGGCTCACTGCCCCTCTATGAGCAGCTATTGTGCTGGGGTTTCATGCTGGTTTATTGTCCGCACTGTACTGGAAATATAAAGCTGCTCCTCTGCCCTGTGCCCCCCATACACCCCCCACTCTTTCCCCCTAATCCCTTCCCTGCAATGTCACCGATGAAATTTCTTCCCCACCCAACGCAAATGTATGAGAGCAGAGAGTCCCCTATATCTGCTCCGTATATAGCAGGTGTGCACTAAGGCTATGTTCACACACTGTATCTTCTTCCTGTGGTCACAGAAAACGCAGCTTGTCGCACAAACAATGCATGATGTTTTGCCGCGTTTTTTTGTTAATGCGCTTTCTAAAGAAGAAGCAAAATATGATAGGACAGGATAATTGATAACTAGAATAGATGGATAGAAAAAATAGAAACAATAGATAATAAAGAATAGATAGAAAGGAAGAACTAAACAGCTCGATAACGATAGCTTGGCCAGCATTTTTTTGGTTTAAAAAAAAAAGTGGGGTCCTCCTATTTTTCATATCCAGCACAGGAATAGCAGCAGCTGCAGGCTACAAGTCTCAGCTGTCTGCTGTATCTTTGCTGGTCAGGACAAATGGAGGGGATCCCACACATGATTTTTTTTTTATTTTAACGACGTGCGCCCCCCAACCCCTCTTTGTTTTAAAACCACCCAAGGTACAGCAAACAACTGGGCGCTGATATTATTAGGGTGGGAAAGGGCATGGTTATTTGGCTCTTTCCAGCTTAACAATAGCAGCCCACAGCTGCCCCAGAAGTCACGCATCCATAAGATGCGCCAATTCTGGTGCTGGACCCGGCTCTTCCCATTGCCCTAGTGTGGTGCCAATTGGGGTAATAAGAAGTTAATGGAAGCCCACAGCTGTCACTAAGCCCTAGATTAGTAATTGCAGGGGTCTATGAGACCCCCCCCCCCCCCATTACTAATCTGTAAGTGAAAGTAAATAAACACAAACACCCAAAAATCCTTTATTTGATAGAAGACAAAAAAAGCCACCCTTTTTCATCACTTTAACCCTCAAAACACCCCTGCAGGTTTGACGTAATCCACACGAGGTTCCATGGCGATTCAGCTCTAAAACATCTGTCACAGCACATGCCATAGAGTATGACTTCCCCCTGTGACCTCCAGGCAGTGACTGAAGTGAGCCGCATGATCACTGGTGATGTCACTCAGGTGATTTGTGTTCACAGGTGGAAGACTCCATCTATGGCTGCGGCTAAACTGAGTGACGTCACTGCTGATCGCATGGCTCACCAGTCACTGCCTGAACCTCACAGCAGGCAGTCATCTTATATGGCGCTCATTGTGAGCTTCAGATGTAGCAGTGGTGGAAGCATCGTGGGTCCTCATGTGGATTACATCAGACCTGCAGGGGTGGTTTGGGGGTTAATAAAGTGGTGAAAGAGGGGTTTTTTCTATCTCTTATTCCAAGTAAAGGATTATTTCAATGTTTGTGTTTTATTTACTTTCACATACAGATAAGTAGTGGGGGGTCTCATAGACACCTGCCATTACTAATCAAGGACTTAGTGGCAGCTGTGGGCTGCCTTTAACTCACTAACGCACCAGGACAATTGGGAAGAGCTGGGTAAAGTGTTGGAGCTGTCGCATCTAATGGATGCAGCAATTCCGGGCAGCTGCAGGCTGATATTTTTAGACTGGGGGGTGACCAATAACCATGGGTATCCCTAACCTGAGAAAACCAACCCCCAGCTGTTGGGCTTTATCTGTGCTGGTATCATATGTGGGGGATCCTACAGCAATTTTATTTGTTTTAAGGTATAGACCCGCCCACCGGCGTCTGTGATTGGAAGCGTCAGACACTGTCACACAGCATGGTGCTGCATTTGACTGCAACCAATCACAGATGACGGTGGGCGGAGGAAGCAGTGCATATTCAATGAAGGTAATGAGTGGCCCGGTAAGTGAATGAGCTGCTGCGGGAGCAGTGTGACAGCCGGTGACTCGGTGAGTATGAAGGACTTGTTCCTACTCCTTTGCGCTGGATTCTGGTCCCCATACTTTTTTTTTATATGGAGACTGGTATCTGGCCAGATGCCAGGGATCAATCCACTTACCAAGTGATGTCACCTACACATAAACGCCACCCAATGACACATCTTCAGATAGGAGTTATATTATACAGCGGTGACATCACCGCCCCTCAGGTATCAGTTATATTATACAGCGGTGACATCACCGCCCCTCAGGTATCAGTTATATTATACAGCGGTGACATCACCGCCCCTCAGATATCAGTAATATTATACAGCGGTGACATCACCGCCCCTCAGGTATCAGTTATATTATACAGCGGTGACATCACCGCCCCTCAGGTATCAGTTATATTATACAGCGGTGACATCACCGCCCCTCAGGGATCAGTTATATTATACAGCGGTGACATCACCGCCCCTCAGGTATCGGTTATATTATACAGGGGTGACATCACCGCCCCTCAGATATCGGTTATATTATACAGCGGTGACATCACCACCCCTCAGGTATCAGTTATATTATACAGCAGTGACATCACCGCCCCTCAGGTATCAGTTATATTATACAGCAGTGACATCACCGCCCCTCAGGGATCAGTTATATTATGCAGCGGTGACATCACCGCCCCTCAGGTATCAGTTATATTATACAGCAGTGACATCACCGCCCCTCAGGTATCAGTTATATTATACAGCAGTGACATCACCGCCCCTCAGGGATCAGTTATATTATGCAGCGGTGACATCACCGCCCCTCAGGGATCAGTTATATTATGCAGCGGTGACATCACCGCTCCTCAGGTATCAGTTATATTATACAGCGGTGACATCACCGCCCCTCAGGTATCGGTTATATTATACAGGGGTGACATCACCGCTCCTCAGGTATCAGTTATATTATACAGCGGTGACATCACCGCCCCTCAGATATCGGTTATATTATACAGCGGTGACATCACCGCCCCTCAGGTATCAGTTATATTATACAGCGGTGACATCACCGCCCCTCAGGGATCAGTTATATTATACAGCGGTGACATCACCGCCCCTCAGGTATCAGTTATATTATACAGGGGTGACATCACCGCCCCTCAGATATCGGTTATATTATACAGCGGTGACATCACCGCCCCTCAGATATCAGTTATATTATACAGCGGTGACATCACCGCCCCTCAGGTATCAGTTATATTATACAGCGGTGACATCACCGCCCCTCAGATATCGGTTATATTATACAGCGGTGACATCACCGCCCCTCAGATATCAGTTATATTATACAGCGGTGACATCACCGCCCCTCAGGTATCAGTTATATTATACAGCAGTGACATCACCGCCCCTCAGATATCAGTTATATTATACAGCGGTGACATCACCGCCCCTCAGGTATCAGTTATATTATACAGCGGTGACATCACCGCCCCTCAGATATCAGTTATATTATACAGCGGTGACATCACCGCCCCTCAGGTATCAGTTATATTATACAGCGGTGACATCACCGCCCCTCAGATATCAGTTATATTATACAGCGGTGACATCACCGCTCCTCAGGTATCAGTTATATTATACAGCGGTGACATCACCGCCCCTCAGGTATCAGTTATATTATACAGCGGTGACATCACCGCCCCTCAGATATCGGTTATATTATACAGCGGTGACATCACCGCCCCTCAGATATCGGTTATATTATACAGCGGTGACATCACCGCCCCTCAGATATCAGTTATATTATACAGCGGTGACATCACCGCCCCTCAGGTATCAGTTATATTATACAGCGGTGACATCACCGCCCCTCAGGTATCGGTTATATTACACAGCAGTGACATCACCGCCCCTCAGGTATCGGTTATATTACACAGCAGTGACATCACCGCCCCTCAGGTATCGGTTATATTACACAGCAGTGACATCACCGCCCCTCAGGTATCGGTTATATTATACAGCGGTGACATCACCGCCCCTCAGGTATCGGTTATATTATACAGCGGTGACATCACCGCCCCTCAGATATCAGTTATATTATACAGCGGTGACATCACCGCCCCTCAGGTATCAGTTATATTATACAGCGGTGACATCACCGCCCCTCAGATATCAGTTATATTATACAGCGGTGACATCACCGCTCCTCAGGTATCAGTTATATTATACAGCGGTGACATCACCGCCCCTCAGGTATCAGTTATATTATACAGCGGTGACATCACCGCCCCTCAGGTATCAGTTATATTATACAGCGGTGACATCACCGCCCCTCAGGTATCAGTTATATTATACAGGGGTGACATCACCGCCCCTCAGATATCAGTTATATTATACAGCGGTGACATCACCGCCCCTCAGGTATCAGTTATATTATACAGCGGTGACATCACCGCTCTCCAGGTATCAGTTATATTATACAGCGGTGACATCACCGCCCCTCAGGTATCGGTTATATTATACAGTGGTGACATCACCGCTCCTCAGGTATCGGTTATATTATACAGCGGTGACATCACCGCCCCTCAGGTATCAGTTATATTATACAGCGGTGACATCACCGCCCCTCAGGTATCGGTTATATTATACAGCGGTCACATCACCGCCCCTCAGATATCGGTTATATTATACAGCGGTGACATCACCGCCCCTCAGATATCAGTTATATTACACAGCGGTGACATCACCGCCCCTCAGGTATCAGTTATATTATACAGTGGTGACATCACCGCCCCTCAGATATCAGTTATATTACACAGCGGTGACATCACCGCCCCTCAGATATCAGTTATATTATACAGCGGTGACATCACCGCCCCTCAGATATCAGTTATATTACACAGCGGTGACATCACCGCCCCTCAGATATCAGTTATATTATACAGCGGTGACATCACCGCCCCTCAGATATCAGTTATATTACACAGCGGTGACATCACCGCCCCTCAGGTATCAGTTATATTATACAGTGGTGACATCACCGCCCCTCAGGTATCAGTTATATTATACAGCGGTGACATCACCGCTCCTCAGGTATCAGTTATATTACACAGCAGTGACATCACTGCCCCTCAGGTATCAGTTATATTATACAGTGGTGACATCACCGCCCCTCAGGTATCAGTTATATTATACAGCGGTGACATCACCGCTCCTCAGATATCAGTTATATTATACAGCGGTGACATCACCGCCCCTCAGGTATCAGTTATATTATACAGCGGTGACATCACCGCCCCTCAGGTATCAGTTATATTATACAGCGGTGACATCACCGCCCCTCAGATATCAGTTATATTATACAGCGGTGACATCACCGCCCCTCAGGGATCAGTTATATTATACAGCAGTGACATCACCGCCCCTCAGGTATCAGTTATATTATACAGCGGTGACATCACCGCCCCTCAGATATCAGTTATATTATACAGCGGTGACATCACCGCCCCTCAGGTATCAGTTATATTATACAGCGGTGACATCACCGCCCCTCAGATATCAGTTATATTATACAGCGGTGACATCACCGCTCCTCAGGTATCAGTTATATTATACAGCGGTGACATCACCGCCCCTCAGGTATCAGTTATATTATACAGCGGTGACATCACCGCCCCTCAGATATCGGTTATATTATACAACGGTGACATCACCGCCCCTCAGATATCGGTTATATTATACAGCGGTGACATCACCGCCCCTCAGATATCAGTTATATTATACAGCGGTGACATCACCGCCCCTCAGGTATCAGTTATATTATACAGCGGTGACATCACCGCCCCTCAGATATCAGTTATATTATACAGCGGTGACATCACCGCCCCTCAGGTATCAGTTATATTATACAGCGGTGACATCACCGCCCCTCAGGTATCAGTTATATTATACAGCGGTGACATCACCGCCCCTCAGATATCAGTTATATTATACAGCGGTGACATCACCGCCCCTCAGGTATCAGTTATATTATACAGCGGTGACATCACCGCCCCTCAGGTATCAGTTATATTATACAGCGGTGACATCACCGCCCCTCAGGTATCAGTTATATTATACAGCGGTGACATCACCGCCCCTCAGGTATCAGTTATATTATACAGGGGTGACATCACCGCCCCTCAGGTATCAGTTATATTATACAGCGGTGACATCACCGCTCCTCAGGTATCAGTTATATTACACAGCAGTGACATCACCGCCCCTCAGATATCAGTTATATTATACAGCGGTGACATCACCGCCCCTCAGATATCAGTTATATTATACAGCGGTGACATCACCGCCCCTCAGGTATCAGTTATATTATACAGTGGTGACATCACCGCCCCTCAGGTATCAGTTATATTATACAGCGGTGACATCACCGCTCCTCAGGTATCAGTTATATTACACAGCGGTGACATCACCGCTCCTCAGGTATCAGTTATATTACACAGCGGTGACATCACCGCTCCTCAGGTATCAGTTATATTACACAGCAGTGACATCACCGCCCCTCAGATATCAGTTATATTATACAGCGGTGACATCACCGCCCCTCAGGTATCAGTTATATTACACAGCAGTGACATCACCGCCCCTCAGATATCAGTTATATTATACAGCGGTGACATCACCGCCCCTCAGGTATCAGTTATATTATACAGCGGTGACATCACCGCTCCTCAGGTATCAGTTATATTACACAGCAGTGACATCACCGCCCCTCAGATATCAGTTATATTATACAGCGGTGACATCACCGCCCCTCAGGTATCAGTTATATTATACAGCGGTGACATCACCGCCCCTCAGATATCAGTTATATTATACAGCGGTGACATCACCGCCCCTCAGATATCAGTTATATTATACAGGAGTGACATCACCGCCCCTCAGATATCAGTTATATTATACAGCGGTGACATCACCGCCCCTCAGGTATCGGTTATATTATACAGCGGTGACATCACCGCCCCTCAGATATCAGTTATATTATACAGCGGTGACATCACCGCCCCTCAGGTATCTGTTATATTATACAGCGGTGACATCACCGCTCTCCAGGTATCAGTTATATTATACAGCGGTGACATCACCGCCCCTCAGGTATCGGTTATATTATACAGCGGTGACATCACCGCCCCTCAGGTATCTGTTATATTATACAGCGGTGACATCACCGCCCCTCAGGTATCAGTTATATTATACAGCGGTGACATCACCGCCCCTCAGGTATCGGTTATATTATACAGCGGTGACATCACCGCTCTCCAGGTATCAGTTATATTATACAGCGGTGACATCACCGCCCCTCAGGTATCGGTTATATTATACAGCGGTCACATCACCGCCCCTCAGATATCAGTTATATTATACAGCGGTGACATCACCGCCCCTCAGATATCAGTTATATTACACAGCGGTGACATCACCGCCCCTCAGGTATCAGTTATATTATACAGCGGTGACATCACCGCCCCTCAGGTATCAGTTATATTATACAGTGGTGACCTCACCGCCCCTCAGGTATCAGTTATATTATACAGCGGTGACATCACCGCCCCTCAGGGATCAGTTATATTATACAGCGGTGACATCACCGCCCCTCAGGTATCAGTTATATTATACAGCGGTGACATCACCGCCCCTCAGGTATCAGTTATATTATACAGCGGTGACATCACCGCCCCTCAGGTATCAGTTATATTATACAGCGGTGACATCACCGCTCTCCAGGTATCAGTTATATTATACAGCGGTGACATCACCGCCCCTCAGGTATCAGTTATATTATACAGCGGTGACCTCACCGCCCCTCAGGTATCAGTTATATTATACAGCGGTGACATCACCGCCCCTCAGGTATCGGTTATATTATACAGCGGTGACATCACCGCCCCTCAGGTATCAGTTATATTATACAGCGGTGACATCACCGCCCCTCAGGTATCAGTTATATTATACAGTGGTGACATCACCGCCCCTCAGGTATCAGTTATATTATACAGCGGTGACATCACCGCCCCTCAGGGATCAGTTATATTATACAGCGGTGACATCACCGCCCCTCAGATATCAGTTATATTATACAGGAGTGACATCACCGCCCCTCAGGTATCAGTTATATTATACAGCGGTGACATCACCGCCCCTCAGGTATCAGTTATATTATACAGCGGTGACATCACCGCCCCTCAGGTATCGGTTATATTATACAGCGGTGACATCACCGCTCTCCAGGTATCAGTTATATTATACAGCGGTGACATCACCGCCCCTCAGGTATCGGTTATATTATACAGCGGTCACATCACCGCCCCTCAGATATCAGTTATATTATACAGCGGTGACATCACCGCCCCTCAGATATCAGTTATATTACACAGCGGTGACATCACCGCCCCTCAGGTATCAGTTATATTATACAGTGGTGACATCACCGCCCCTCAGGTATCAGTTATATTATACAGTGGTGACATCACCGCCCCTCAGGTATCAGTTATATTATACAGCGGTGACATCACCGCCCCTCAGGTATCAGTTATATTATACAGCGGTGACATCACCGCCCCTCAGGTATCGGTTATATTATACAGTGGTGACATCACCGCCCCTCAGGTATCAGTTATATTATACAGTGGTGACATCACCGCCCCTCAGGGATCAGTTATATTATACAGCGGTGACATCACCGCCCCTCAGGTATCAGTTATATTATACAGTGGTGACATCACCGCCCCTCAGGGATCAGTTATATTATACAGCGGTGACATCACCGCCCCTCAGGTATCAGTTATATTATACAGCGGTGACATCACCGCTCTCCAGGTATCAGTTATATTATACAGCGGTGACATCACCGCCCCTCAGGTATCAGTTATATTATACAGCGGTGACATCACCGCCCCTCAGGTATCAGTTATATTATACAGCGGTGACATCACCGCCCCTCAGGTATCAGTTATATTATACAGCGGTGACATCACCGCCCCTCAGGTATCGGTTATATTATACAGGGGTGACCTCACCGCCCCTCAGGTATCAGTTATATTATACAGCGGTGACATCACCGCCCCTCAGGTATCGGTTATATTATACAGCGGTCACATCACTGCCCCTCAGGTATCAGTTATATTATACAGCGGTGACATCACTGCCCCTCAGGTATCAGTTATATTATACAGCGGTGACATCACCGCTCCTCAGGTATCAGTTATATTATACAGCAGTGACATCACCGCCCCTCAGGTATCAGTTATATTATACAGCGGTGACATCACCGCCCCTCAGATATCAGTTATGTTATACAGGGGTGACATCACCGCCCCTCAGGTATCAGTTATATTATACAGGGGTGACATCACCGCCCCTCAGGTATCAGTTATATTATACAGCAGTGACATCACCGCCCCTCAGGTATCAGTTATATTATACAGCGGTGACATCACCGCCCCTCAGATATCAGTTATGTTATACAGGGGTGACATCACCGCCCCTCAGGTATCAGTTATATTATACAGCGGTGACATCACCGCCCCTCAGGTATCAGTTATATTATACAGGGGTGACATCACCGCCCCTCAGGTATCAGTTATATTATACAGCGGTGACATCACCGCCCCTCAGATATCAGTTATATTATACAGCGGTGACATCACCGCCCCTCAGGTATCAGTTATATTATACAGCGGTGACATCACCGCCCCTCAGGTATCGGTTATATTATACAGCGGTCACATCACTGCCCCTCAGGTATCAGTTATATTATACAGCGGTGACATCACCGCCCCTCAGGTATCAGTTATATTATACAGCGGTGACATCACCGCCCCTCAGGTATCAGTTATATTATACAGCGGTGACATCACCGCCCCTCAGATATCAGTTATATTATACAGCGGTGACATCACCGCCCCTCAGATATCAGTTATATTATACAGGGGTGACATCACCGCCCCTCAGGTATCAGTTATATTATACAGCGGTGACATCACCGCCCCTCAGATATCAGTTATATTATACAGCGGTGACATCACCGCTCCTCAGGTATCAGTTATATTATACAGCGGTGACATCACCGCCCCTCAGGTATCAGTTATATTATACAGCGGTGACATCACCGCCCCTCAGGTATCAGTTATATTATACAGCGGTGACATCACCGCCCCTCAGATATCAGTTATATTATACAGCGGTGACATCACCGCCCCTCAGGTATCAGTTATATTATACAGCGGTGACATCACCGCCCCTCAGGTATCAGTTATATTATACAGCGGTGACATCACCGCCCCTCAGATATCGGTTATATTATACAGCGGTGACATCACCGCCCCTCAGATATCAGTTATATTATACAGCGGTGACATCACCGCCCCTCAGATATCGGTTATATTATACAGCGGTGACATCACCGCCCCTCAGGTATCGGTTATATTATACAGCGGTCACATCACTGCCCCTCAGGTATCAGTTATATTATACAGGGGTGACATCACCGCCCCTCAGGTATCAGTTATATTATACAGCGGTGACATCACCGCCCCTCAGGTATCAGTTATATTATACAGGGGTGACATCACCGCCCCTCAGGTATCAGTTATATTATACAGGGGTGACATCACCGCCCCTCAGGTATCAGTTATATTATACAGGGGTGACATCACCGCCCCTCAGGTATCAGTTATATTATACAGGGGTGACATCACCGCCCCTCAGGTATCGGTTATATTATACAGCGGTCACATCACTGCCCCTCAGGTATCAGTTATATTATACAGCGGTGACATCACCGCCCCTCAGATATCAGTTATATTATACAGCGGTGACATCACCGCCCCTCAGGTATCAGTTATATTATACAGCGGTGACATCACCGCCCCTCAGGTATCAGTTATATTATACAGCGGTGACATCACCGCCCCTCAGGTATCAGTTATATTATACAGCGGTGACATCACCGCCCCTCAGATATCAGTTATATTATACAGCGGTGACATCACCGCCCCTCAGATATCGGTTATATTATACAGCGGTGACATCACCGCCCCTCAGGTATCGGTTATATTATACAGCGGTCACATCACTGCCCCTCAGGTATCAGTTATATTATACAGGGGTGACATCACCGCCCCTCAGGTATCAGTTATATTATACAGCGGTGACATCACCGCCCCTCAGGTATCAGTTATATTATACAGGGGTGACATCACCGCCCCTCAGGTATCAGTTATATTATACAGGGGTGACATCACCGCCCCTCAGGTATCAGTTATATTATACAGGGGTGACATCACCGCCCCTCAGGTATCAGTTATATTATACAGGGGTGACATCACCGCCCCTCAGGTATCGGTTATATTATACAGCGGTCACATCACTGCCCCTCAGGTATCAGTTATATTATACAGGGGTGACATCACCGCCCCTCAGGTATCAGTTATATTATACAGGGGTGACATCACCGCCCCTCAGGTATCGGTTATATTATACAGCGGTCACATCACTGCCCCTCAGGTATCGGTTATATTATACAGCGGTGACATCACCGCCCCTCAGGTATCAGTTATATTATACAGGGGTGACATCACCGCCCCTCAGGTATCGGTTATATTATACAGCGGTCACATCACTGCCCCTCAGGTATCGGTTATATTATACAGCGGTGACATCACCGCCCCTCAGGTATCAGTTATATTATACAGCGGTGACATCACCACCCCTCAGGTATCGGTTATATTATACAGCGGTGACATCACCGCTCCTCAGGTATCAGTTATATTATACAGCGGTGACATCACCGCTCCTCAGGTATCGGTTATATTATACAGCGGTGACATCACTGCTCTCCTTTGAATGTAGTGATAGTTACAAGTGTGATATTCAGGTAATGACCATAGGAGCTTAAGGTACCGTCACACATAGCGAGATTGCAGCTGAGTCACTGTTTGGTGACGCAGTAGCGATCCCGTTAGCGATCTCGTTATGTGTGACATCTACCAGCGATCAGGCCCCTGCTGTGAGATCTCTAGTCGTTGCAGAATGGTCCAGGCCATTTTCTTCAAAGGTGATGTTCTGCTGGGCAGGACCCATCGCTGTGTGTGACGCTGTGTGACAGGGTCATAGTGACTGCTGAGATCGTTATACAGGTCGCTACTGCCACCTCTATTGTTCCTGCATCGCTGGTAAGATCTGACTGTGTGACATCTCATCAGCGACTTACCAGTGACTTACCAGCGATCCCTATCAGGTCGCATCGTTTTCGGGATCGCTGGTAAGTCGTTGTGTGTGATTAGGCCTTTACAATCAGCTGGATCTCAGCAATCTCTGTTATCCGCACACAATGGTGGTGACAGCTGTGTGGATGCTACAGACATGACACTTCTGTAATGATCCTGGACAAAGTGTCAGTGGCCGCCTGTACCTGGTGGGGTGTAGCCGCATGTTATAGATACTGTGCCGATGCCCGTGTGTGCGCTCACGTAGCCCTGTGCACTCATACGCATGGTATATGCAGTCACGTGAGGTTTATTGAAGACTATTGACTACCTGCGTGACAACAATTACACTTTGACCCTCCAAATCACAACTTTGTTTGCACTCTGCTGTCTGGCAGCACGGTAGTACTGTGGAGAACAGGGTCCGAAAACAAGAGATCTGCAACTGATACTATAAAGTACTGGCAAATCAGTATTCTGGGGTATCTGCACTCCATGTACCCCCACACTGTCACCCCACGCCCCATGTCATGCCATACTCCGTGCCTTCATCACACTCCATGCCACCCCACACCATGTGTCACATCACACTGTCTCCCCACACTTTGTGTCACCCAACACTCCATTTCACTGCACACCCTGTTTCTCCCCACATCATGTGTCATCCTACACCCCATGAATCCCCACACTCCGTGTCCCCCGACATCCCATGTCACCCCACATATCCACACTCTCCTTGTCTCGCCACACTCCGTGTCACCGCACACCCAATGTATCCCCACAGTCCATGTCTACCCACACTCTGTGTCATCTCATATCCCATGTCACCCCACAGCTCATGTATCCCCACACTTCTTGTCTCCCAATACAGTCATCCCACTCTCCGTGTCTCCCCAGACCCTGTGTCTCCCCACACTCCGTCACGCAACATTCTGTGTCACCATACATCCGGTGTATCTCTACACTCCGTGTACCCTACATCCTGTGTCACCCCAAACCTATCTCCCCACATTCCTTGTCGCCCACACCCGGTGTATCCCCACAGTTGGTATCTCCCCCACAGTCCATGTCTCCCCACAGTCCGTGTATCCACACACATTGTTTCCCACAGGCAGTGTATCCCCACACTCCTTGTCTCCCCACTGTCCATGTATCCCCACACCCAGTGTCACCCCACACCAGTGTCCTCACATATTTATCCCTAATGCCCGGTCAGTGTCTTCTCTTCCTCTCTGGGGGTTCTGACATGGGGGAATTTCCATGGTTGTTTTCTTATGTCTATTTAGGCCCCCACACAGCAGTAATAGGCGGCTGCATCCAGACAGAGGGACCAGCAGTCTTTGTCCATGGTGTGCGGCTGCAGACAGTCTCAGGACGAGTTTTTGATGTGCCCCCTCCTCCCCGCACATTATATCCTTTCATCTCACTGACCTCGCACCCTGGACACAGACCTCACCAGTGGCCCCATTAGGGTGTAATTCCTGCTGGTCATACTCTGGGGATTGAGGGTCTAAACTGCCAATAGATGGCAGACGAAATGGTTGATTTTCACCATTGTTGTTGACTGCAACATGAACATCAGTGGTGATGGCCGGGGGGCTACACAAGGCCTGCGAATATACAGTGGGGTCTGTCAAGGGCGATTTCTGCTCCCGACTAAGACAAGGCTGAATGCAGATGATCACCTGCTTATTTGTGCTTAACACTAATGTACTGTGTTTCCATAGGTCATCGGCCCCCCACCAACCTGGCTACAGGGTGTCAGACCCCCGCCGTGCCATCTACAGAGTGTCAGCCCTCCGCTGTGCCATCTATGTGTGTAAGCCCCTCGATATGCCATCTACAGGGTGTTAACCCTCTGCTGTGCGGTCTACACGTGTCAGCCCCTTGCCACACCCTCTGTGTCAGCCATCGCTACACCGTCTGCAGCGTGTTATTCCCGCCTCTATGCAGTCTACAGGTCATCAGTCCCCACTATGCTATCTACAGAGGGACAGCCCCCGCCAAGCTGTCTACAGGGTTGTCGGCCCTCCACTGTGCTGTCTGTATGTCTACCCCTCGATATGCCATCTACGTGTGTCAGCCCCTCAATATGCCATCTACGTGTGTCAGCCCCTTGCTGCACAATCTACATGTGTCAGCCCCTCTACCGTGTCGTCTGCATGTGTCAGCCCCTTGTTGCTCTGTCTACGTGTGTCAGCCCATTGCTGTGCCGTCTACGTGTGTCAGCCCATTGCTGTGCCGTCTACGTGTGTTAGCCCCTCGCTGTGCCATCTACTTGTGTCAGCCCCTCGCTGTGCTGTCTACTTTTGTCAGCCCCTCTACTGTTTTGTCTGTGTGTCAATCTATCGTTGCGCCAGCTACATGTCAGCTGCTCGCTGCTCTGTCTACTTGTGTCAGCCCCTCACCGCACCATCTCCGTGTGTCAACCCCTGTACCGTGTTGTCTGTGTCAGCTACTCGTTGCGCCATCTATGTGGTCAGCCCCTCGCTGTGCCATCTACGTGTGTTAGCCCATCACTGTGCCATCTACGTGTGTCAGCCCCTCGCTCTACCAGCTACATGTGTCAGCCCATCAATGAGCTGTCTACTAGCGCCAGCTCATCGCGGTGTCGTCTGTGAGTCAACCCTCCATTTCGTATATATGTGTGCCGCCCCAGCAGCAGTCGAACGGCTTGGATCCAGGGTTGCTGTGGCTTAAGAATCTCCAGACCCAGGGGCTTGCGGCCACTTCAAATGTAAGGGGATATTTACAGGGGATGATTGTTCGTGACGCCACATGTGGGTTGCAGTAAAGGGGAGTACCGCCGCTGCCGATGGTAGTACCGTCGCAGATGGTGTGGGGTAGCCAGGTGTCAGTCCCTCCGCAAGTAGGGAAGGCCCCGGATAGTGGGGATTTGGTAAATGGGTAGCTTGGCCTTGGGAAGCAGGGTGCAGGGGTCAGATTACTCACTGCGGTAGTCGTGGTGCTGGATCAGGTGGAATAAGCAGACACTCACACAGATGGTAAACCAAAGTCTCTGGGCACCGCAGTCTTTACGGGGGGAGCCCGTCCAGGTCCCGCTCCCACCAGTGTCACTTGGTAAGTCCGGAGTCCTGCCTCTGTGCACAAATTGTTTGACAGTTGTGGCCACTTGGCTTGAAGCTTTCGGGGCCCTGCCACCTGTGTATGGCAGCTGTGCTCTTGGTGTCGGGCACTTGGGATTTCAGTGGGTTGTGTGTTTTGGAGAACCCTATCCCCCGCGTTGTGCTGATGCCTCCAATCTCTGAGCTCTTGGGGAAAGTTCATAAAGAGACTATCCTCCACAGGTTAATTATCAGGTTACTTGAAGCTACTCCCTGATCTAGGGTCCAGTACCCCGCCGTGCTCGGTACCGGTAAGGTGGCTGGGCTTTCTGGTGCCATCAGTACTCCTAGACTGCGTCTGTTAAGGGCGCTTTACACGCGGCGACATCGCTAGCGATGTCGCTCGTGAAAGCACCCGCCCCCGTCATTTGTGCGTCACGGGCAAATCGCTGCCTGTGGCGCACAATATCGCTAGTACCCATCACACGTACTTACCTTCCTAGCAACGCCGCTGTGGCCAGTGAACCGCCTCTTTTCTAAGGGGGGGGCGGTTCGTGCGGCGTCACAGCGACGTCACACGGCAGGTGGCCAATAGAAGCAGAGGGGCAGAGAGTAGCCGCATGAAAAACACGCCCACCTCGTTGCCGGAGGACGCAGGTACGGTGTTGTTCGTCGTTCCTGGGGTGTCACACGTAGCAATGTGTGCTGCCTCAGGAACGACTAACAACCTGCGTCCAGAACAAGGAACGACATTTGGGAAATGGACGACGTGTCAACGAAACGATTTGGTGAGTATTTTGCATCGTTAGCGGTCGCTCGTATGTGTCAC
This sequence comes from Anomaloglossus baeobatrachus, assembly GCF_048569485.1. Taxonomy (NCBI): domain Eukaryota; kingdom Metazoa; phylum Chordata; class Amphibia; order Anura; family Aromobatidae; genus Anomaloglossus; species Anomaloglossus baeobatrachus. The sequence continues at coordinate 139,658,963 of NC_134364.1, read as the reverse complement.
ACGAGACGTCGCTAACGAGGCCGGATGTGCGTCATGAATTCCGTGATCCCAACGATATCTCGTTAGCGATGTTGTTGCGTGTAAAGCTCCCTTTACACTCCTGTCTAGTGTTCCTAATACCGATCCCCGACTCCTGTGGTCCCGGACCACCATTCGCGACTCAACCTGTCTCCTCCCTGGGAGCTCCAACTCTCCTGCTCCTCACTCTTTGAGGGCTAACTCTATTCTCCCTCTCACTTTGAGAGCTGACTCCAAACTGACTCAGTCCCTCCCACCGGTCTGCCTGACCCCTAGGTGGGGTGACCCTGCTCCAACTTGACCAACCCACTGGTGTGTCTGTACAGCCCTGGTGTGAGCTGTGGTTGGGATTTGTAGTGCGGATGTCAGTGACACTGTTGATGGGAACCTGGAACCATGGGAGGGTAGGCCCTGCACCCTGGATTACAGGATGCAGTTCCCTGTAGCACCCTGATACAGTCAGGGGCGCTACATACAGTATGTGTCAGTCACTTGTGCCATCTACATGGTGTAGGTCCTCACCACCATGCCTTCTTAGGCTATGTTCACATTTACGTTGTTTAGGATCAGTCACAATCCGCCGCTCTGATATACAACGCAATTCGTTTAGCGGATTCCATTGTTCCCATAGACTGGTATGAGCGGCGGATTGCGACTGATGCCCTTGTGTTGCATTCGCCACCCGTCTGACCAGTCGTGGAACGACTGACCGTCGGGCGGCAGGAACGCAGCATGTAATGTTTTATGAGCAGCGAATTCCTTTTGTTTTCACTGCGCATGCTCAAATCTTGTGTTTAATCATTCAAATCAATGTCTCTCTCTCAGCGGCCGAACGATCAGCTGATCTCCCGGCTTCTGTGAGCGATCAGCTGATCGCCCGGCTTCTGTGAGCGAGCTGCTGATCGCCCGGCTTCTGTGAGCGAGCTGCTGATCGCCCGGCTTCTGTGAGTGAGCTGCTGATCGCCCGGCTTCTGTGAGTGAGCTGCTGATCGCCCGGCTCTTGTGAGCGAGCAGCCGATCGCCCGGCTCCTGTGAGCGAGCAGCCGACTGCCCGGCTCCTGTGAGCGAGCAGCCGATCGCCCGGCTCCTGTGAGCGAGCAGCCGATCGCCCGGCTCCTGTGAGCGAGCAGCCGATCGCCCGGCTCCTGTGAGCGAGCAGCCGATCGCCCGGCTCCTGTGAGCGAGCAGCCGATCGCCCGGCTCCTGTGAGCGAGCAGCCGATCGCCCGGCTCCTGTGAGCGAGCAGCCGATCGCCCGGCTTCTGTGAGCGAGCAGCTGATCGCCCGGCTTCTGTGAGCGAGCAGCTGATCGCCCGGCTCCTGTGAGCGAGCAGCCGATCGCCCGGCTCCTGTGAGCGAGCAGCCGATCGCCCGGCTCCTGTGAGCGAGCAGCCGATCGCCCGGCTCCTGTGAGCGAGCAGCCGATCGCCCGGCTCCTGTGAGCGAGCAGCCGATCGCCCGGCTCCTGTGAGCGAGCAGCTGATCGCCCGGCTCCTGTGAGCGAGCAGCTGATCGCCCGGCTCCTGTGAGCGAGCAGCCGATCGCCCGGCTCCTGTGAGCGAGCAGCCGATCGCCCGGCTCCTGTGAGCGAGCAGCCGATCGCCCGGCTCCTGTGAGCGAGCAGCCGATCGCCCGGCTCCTGTGAGCGAGCAGCCGATCGCCCGGCTCCTGTGAGCGAGCAGCCGATCGCCCGGCTCCTGTGAGCGAGCAGCCGATCAGCGAGCTGCTGATCACTCTCTCTCTCGTTTTTATACTGAAAGTTTTTCACCAATGGAATCTGCTTTCTCATGACAATTCTTGTCACCCATACAACGTATCAGTCACAAGCGTCAAGCAACGCAGGTGACTGATGCAAAAAAACGGAAATGTGAACATAGCCTTACAGTTTGAGCCACTAGCTGCACCATCTACATGTGTCACTCCTTGGCTGCGTCGTCTACAGGTTGTCAGACCCTCGTGGTGGCATATATAGGGTGTATATAGCAGCTGGGTTTGGTTTGCTATTGTAAGCGATGGTGGGGGGAGGGAGGCGATTTGTGAGCGTGTTTCATCCGCATGGACGTGTGCATATCCCTCTGAGCAGGGGCGTCACCCTGTCAAGGTGCCAGCACTGCCCACTAATTAGTGACTGATTAGATGTCACCTCAGACCAGGGAACATAAAAGGGAGAGATAATGAACACTAAAGGGTGCTTTACACGCTGCGACATCGCTAACGATATATCGACGGGGTCACGTCGATAGTGACGCACATCCGGCGCCGTCAGCGTTGGACTGGGGTGTCTGGGGCCCACCAGAGGAATTGACTCCAGGGGCCCACCCTACAGCGATATGTAAATACCTGTTTGCCATTATCCCCGTTATAGTGGAGCGCTGACTGTAAAGCACAGCCGGCTCCTGCACATCTCCTGTGCACACAATAACTGATGTACTGTTACAGTAGATTGCAGTAAGGGGGATCTTTGGTGACAAGTGATCACGGATCCACAGGTTTGGTAGGTGATCACTTATTGAATGAATGGATCCGGGGACGAGTCAGACAGCAGCTCCACTTTCAAAGGGATAGAAGTTGCACGATCGGTGCTGGTCCCAGCAATCGGTTCCCACAGATGAAGTTATCACTGATCCTTGAGCCACGTTCACACGTTCAGTATTTGGCCAGTATCTCACATCAGTATTTCTAAGCCAAGACTAGGAGTGGGTGAAAAATGCAGAGGAGTTTCTATTAGACTTTTCCACTGATTTTACCACTCCTGGTTTTGGCTACAAATACTGAGGTCAAATTCTGACCAAATACTCAACGTGTGCACATGGCCTTAGAATAGGCGATTACTTAGCATATTTGTGCAGTGTAAGGCCCTGTGCGCACTAGAAAATGGAATTTTCTTAATAAAATTCCGCAGGCTCTGAAAGATTTCCGCACTCGCGGAAAAAAAAAAAATGCACCGAAATCTGCATGTTTTGTTGCGGATTTGGTGCAGTTTTTCCACAGGTTGTTCCCTGCGGGATTTCACGATTACATTAGTGATATCTTGCAGCTATCTGAGGAAAAGAAGTGAAATGCAACTCTTCTTGCTGCGGGAATCCAGCAGCAAAACCTGTAGCTGTCAAAATCCGCCTAGTGCACACAGAATTTTTTTTTTTCCTATAGGTTTTGCTGGTGAATCACTGCTGAAAGGTTATGAACATTTTCTGCAGCGAAACATGCAGCAAATCCGTGGAAATCCAATCCGCCTAGTGCGCACAGAGCCCAGTAGTCACAGGACAGGGAGGGGTTAAACATTCAAGTATTTAATCTCTACTGGAAATAATCTTCCTTTTATTGATAGAGAAAAAAATGTCCTCCAGACACAACACAATCCACTATACCAAGACCAATAATACCACATTCAAGGGAGAAATACCGCCACATCGTGACCAATAACATATTACCACCACACAGTAACCGAATACAACCACATACAAGAGAGAAATACCGCCACACCATAATCAGAGCACATAATAACCAAATATTACTACATACAAGGGAGAAATATCTCAACACTATGACCAGACCACATAAATGACCAAATAATACCAAATACAACAGAGAAATACCACCACGCTGTGGCCAGACCACATATTACCACCACACAGTGCCCGAATAATACTACAATAATGATCATGAATAAAAATCACAATACTAATAACACCAATATTACTATCAGTGCCATTATACATAGGAGCTCTGTATATAGTGTCAGTGTACAGGTAATACAGTGATCACCAGTGACATTAATTAGTGACATTATACACATGAGCTCTGTATATAGTGTATATTGTGTGTGTACATGTAATACACTGACTTACCAGTGACGTCTCTAGCTGACTTTATTCATCTTCACTTTTCCTCTTCATCCGTCGCTTCCTGCCATGACGCGACTCTGCAGAAAATAAGTTACCTATAGCCGATCACTCCCAGAGCACATTCCTCACTTTTCCCCCAATTTCTACACCATAGGTGGCACTGCACTGGGTTGGTGGCACACAGTACTAGGAGTGTACCCAGCGGCAGGAGGCTCACAGCAGCGGGAGGCAGGAGGCTCACAGCAGGGGGAGGCTCACTGCAGGGGGAGGCAGGAGGCTCACAGCAGGGGGAGGCTCACTGCAGGGGGAGGCAGGAGGCTCATATGAGGGGATGGCTCACAGCAAAGGGAGGCTCACTGCAGGAGACGCATCCCTGCAGGGAGAGGCAGAAGGCTCACTGCAGGGGGAGGCAGGAGGCTCACATCAGGGGGAGGCTCACAGCAGAGGGAGGCTCACTGCAGGAGGAGCATCACAGCAAGGGGGAGGCTCACTGCAGGGGGGGCTCACTGCAAGGAGAGGCAGGAGGCTCACAGCAAGGGGGAGGCTTACAACAAGGGGGAGGCGAGAGGCTCACAGCAAGGGGGTGGCAAGTGGCTTACAGCAGGGGGAGGCTTACAGCAGGGGGAGGCTCACTGCAGGGGGAGGCAGGAGGCTCACATCAGGGGGAGGCTCACAGCAGAGGGAGGCTCACTGCAGGAGGAGCATCACAGCAAGGGGGAGGCTCACTGCAGGGGGCTCACTGCAGGGAGAGGCAGGAGGCTCACAGCAAGGGGGAGGCTCACAGCAAGGGGGAGGCAGGTGGCTCACTGCAGGGGCAGGCTCACTGCAGGGGGAGGCTCACAGCATGGGGAGGCAGGAGGCTCACTGTAAGGGGGAGGCTCACTGCAAGGGGGAGGCTCACTGCAAGGGGGAGGCAGAAGCGCTTACCTGGTGCCTGCGCATCCTCTTTTTCCCTGCGGCCCCGGGGTTGATGGATGTCAGTGCGGTGCTGAGGAGCTCCTCTGGCTCAGTCCTGGCACCACACCGTTCAAATGTCTGCGCGCCTGAAAGATGCAAGTACATTTGAATATGAGAGGCAGGCCTGAGGACTCCCGCACTGCAAGGACCTATGGTGAGTCACAGGACTGTGATGTCACTACAGGTCCAGCTACAACCATGGAAACTGCAGAGATCGCACAGATTATTCTGAGAGATCACTGCAGTTTATAATGGAAAGGCTGGGGGCCCATCAGAGCATGGGGGGGGCCCCCGTCTGACGCTGGGCGCCATTAGCGACATCGCAGTGTGTGACACCAAGGAGCGACGATCAACGAGTGAAAAATCGTTGCTCGTTGACACGTCGCTTCTTTTTCAAATATCGTTGCTGCTGCAGGTACGATGTTGTTCGACGTTCCTGCGGCAGCAGACATCACTATGTGTGACACCGCAGGAATGACGAACATCTCCTACCTGCGTCCACCGGCAATGAGGAAGGAAGGAGGTGGGTGGCATGTTTCGGCCGCTCATCTCCGCCCCTCCGCTTCTATTGAACGGCTGCCGTGTGACGTCGCTGTGACGCCGCACGAACCGCCCCCCTGTGACGGGTGTTAGCAATGTTGTGCACCACGGGCAGCGATTTGCCTGTGACTCACAACCGACGGGGGCGGGTACACTCGCTAGCGATACCGATATCGCAGCGTGTAAAGTACCCTTAAGAAGTGGAGGTCACACAGGACAAGCCCATCATCACCGACGTGTGAGCTCCTGTGTCCACACTACACAGGCAGAACTTACCATCTCACTAATGGATGACCCCCTCCATGCACACCCCCAGAACACCGGCCAGTACCCTCCAATTAAATCACACAGGCAAACCTTCCCCACCATTACTGCACCCCACCCATCTGACAAGAAGGTGTCTTCCATTCACGCTATTGGTCCTCCCATCAGGATCCCTCAGACCAGACACTTAAGGGTACTTTACACGCTGCGATATTGGTACCGATATCGCTAGCGAGCGTACCCGCTCCCGTCGGTTGTGCGTCACGGACAAATCACTGCCCGTGGCGCACAACATCGCTAACATCCGTCACACGGACTTACCTTCCCTGCGACGTCGCTCTGGCCGGCGATCCGCCTTCTTTCTAAGTGGGCGGTTCGTGTAGTGTCACAGCAACGTCATACGGCAGCCGTCCAATAGCAGAGGAGGGGCGGAGATGAGCGGCCGGAACATGCCGCCCATCTCCTTCCTATTTCATTGCCGGTGGACGCAGGTAGGAGATGTTTATTGTTCCTGCGGTGTCACACATAGCGATGTGTGCTGCCGCAGGAACGACGAACAACATCGTACCTGAAGCAGCAATGATATTTGGAAAAGGAGCGACGTGTCAACGAGCAACAATTTTTCACGTTTTTGCACTCGTTGATCGTCGCTCCATGGTGTCACACGCTGCGATGTTGCTAATGGCGCCGGATGTGCGTCACTAACGACGTGACCCCGACGATATATCGTTAGCAATGTCGCAGCATGTAAAGCATCCTTTAAGGCCCACACATTCGATATATCGTCGGATCGCATGAGCGATCGCACCCGTCCCCGTCGTATGTGCGTCACGGGCAATTCATTGCCCGTGGTGCACAATGTCGTTAACCCCTGTCACACGTACTTACCTCCCTCACAACGTCGCTGTGGGCGGCGAACATCCTCTTCCTGAAGGGGGAGAAACGTTCGGCGTCACAGCGACGTCACACAGCGGCCACCCAATAGAAGTGGAGGGGCGGAGATGAGCGGGACGTAACATCCCGCCCACCTCCTTCCTTCCTCATTGCCGGCGGGAGGCAGGTAAGCTGTGTTCGTCATTCCCGGGGTGTCACACGTAGCGATGTGTGCTGCCTCAGGAATGACGAACAACCGATGCGTAGAAGGAGGAACAACATTATGAAAATGAACGACGTGTCAACGAGCAACGATAAGATGAGTATTTTTGCTCGATAAGTCTTTCAGAGGTGTCACACGCTACGATATCTCTAACGATGCCGGATGTGCGTCATGGAATCCGTGACCCCGGCGACATATCGCCCGATATATCGTAGCGTGTGACGGGGCCTTTAGTCTTATTTGCTCAGGGATACAATTTTTGCCCTTTTGTTCTCTGATGTCACCTGTTATAGATACACAGTATGAAACTGGAATAATTCCCCTCATCCTCTTCTTTCATCAGAACAATTCCTTACCTTCCCCTTCTCTGATAGTTTTACCAGAACGATTCTCAACCAGTACCTCTGATTTTTTTTCCATCTGAATGATTTTTTTTTTATCTCCTTTGATCCTTTCATCATAATAATTTTTCACCCCTCCTCCTCTCTTCCTTTGATCATAACGATTCTTCACCTCCTCCTCTGATCCTTTCATTAGAATGATTCTCTACCTCCTCTTCTGATATTTTTATTAGAACAATTCTTCACCTTCTCTTCTTAATATTTAATTTTCACCTCCTCTGAGATTTTTTTTTTTTGTCATACAACACAAACTCCAGCTGATCACCGGGGATTATGTTGCTCGTCAGGGTCACGGGTCTGATGTCCTTATATGAAGCTCTGAAGATGAAAGATTGGGTATTTCGAATACCATGACCAGTCCGTGTACAGCAGACCTGTATTCTTTATACATATACATCAGATTGTCAGCTCCCGGGATCAGCTGGCTTTGCTCGGGGTAGTCATACAGTGAGTGTCACCTTTGGCTGGTGGGAGCAAGTAGGCATTTGTGCAGGGGGGCAGTCACACTGTTTAGGATTTCACCTAATAAACTGTAACTGGAGTAGCTGCGTCCCCCCAGCCCTCTTCTCCTCTGTCGCTCCCAAATCAATAGATGAGCTCATGAAATAATAGTGAGACTTCAAACTGTGGCCCAGAACTGCTGAGTGCGGAGAGACGAGAGGCACAAGGTGGCCACCAGCGGGGCCCACAGGACGGCACAGGGGCTCAGCCTGACCCCACTAACACAATACAGACTGGAGGATGGGGGGCATCAAACACTGAGAGAGGACCACAAAACAATGAGTAACAACTGCGCAACAAGAGTCCCTGACCCCTACATACATAACATTCAACTCCAAACCCCCCCGACACTCAGATGGACAGTTCAGGGGTCAATACCTCATTAACTCTTCACCTGCACACCTGCTGGTGCAAATCTTGTTTACAGGAGATCAGCGTCACGCTCAGGTCCTGGTATGTTGTACTGCAGGTTCCTTCTAAAAATACAATCGACCGAGCCGCACGCATAGTGCGCTCAGCCTGGACCGGCCCACTGACTGTCAATACAGAGAAATTCTACTAGAAAATGTCTCTTGCATCTCACACACTGCCGCCCCCAACCTCAACGCCCCAGACACTGCCATCCCCAACGTCAATGGCCCAGACACTGCCGCCCCAACCTCAACGCCCCAGACACTGCCATCCCCAACGTCAATGGCCCAGACACTGCCGCCCCAACGTCAATGGCCCAGACACTGCCGCCCCAACCTCAACGCCCCAGACACTGCCATCCCCAACGTCAATGGCCCAGACACTGCCGCCCCAACGTCAATGGCCAAGACACTGCCGCCCCAACGTCAATGGCCCAGACACTGCCATCCCCAATCTCAATGGCCCAGACACTGCCATCCCCAATCTCAATGGCCCAGACACTGCCGCCCCCAATCTCAATGGCCCAGACACTGCCGCCCCCAATCTCAATGGCCCAGACACTGCCGCCCCCAATCTCAATGGCCCAGACACTGCCGCCCCCAATCTCAATGGCCCAGACACTGCCGCCCCCAATCTCAATCGCCCAGACACTGCCATCCCCAATCTCAATGGCCCAGACACTGCCATCCCCAATCTCAACACCGCAGACACTGCCGCCCCAACCTCAACGCCCCAGACACTGCCATCCCCAATCTCAATGGCCCAGACACTGCCGTCCCCAACCTCAATGGCCCAGACACTGCCATCCCCAATCTCAATGGCCCAGACACTGCCATCCCCAATCTCAATGGCCCAGACACTGCCGCCCCAACCTCAATGGCCCAGACACTGCCATCCCCAATCTCAATGGCCCAGACACTGCCATCCCCAATCTCAATGGCCTAGACACTGCCATCCCCAATCTCAATGGCCCAGACACTGCCGCCCCCAATCTCAATAGCCCAGACACTGCCATCCCCAATCTCAATGGCCCAGACACTGCCATCCCCAATCTCAATGGCCCAGACACTGCCATCCCCAATCTCAATGGCCCAGACACTGCTGCCTCCAACCACGGCTGCCCCCGACCACAGCGCCCCAGACACGGCTGCCCCCGACCACAGCGCCCCAGACACGGCTGCCTCCGACCACAGCGCCCCAGACACGGCTGCCCCCGACCACAACGCCCCAGACACGGCTGTCCCCAAACTGAGCGCTCCAGATACTCTTGCCCCAACCACAGTGCACAAACCACAGCGCCCCAGACACTGCCGCCCCTGACCACAGCGCCCCGGACACTGCCGCCCCTGACCACAGCGCCCCAGACACGACCGTCCCCGACCACAACGCCCCACACACGGCTGCCCCCAACAACAGCGCCCCAGACACTGCCGCCTCCAACCACAGCATCCCAATCTCAGTGCCCCAGACACTGCCGCCCCCAATCTCAATGGCCCAGACACTGCCGCCCCCAATCTCAATGGCCCAGACACTGCCATCCCCAATCTCAATGGCCCAGACACTGCCATCCCCAATCTCAATGGCCCAGACACTGCCATCCCCAATCTCAATGGCCCAGACACTGCTGCCTCCAACCACGGCTGCCCCCGACCACAGCGCCCCAGACACGGCTGCCCCCGACCACAGCGCCCCAGACACGGCTGCCTCCGACCACAGCGCCCCAGACACGGCTGCCCCCGACCACAACGCCCCAGACACGGCTGTCCCCAAACTGAGCGCTCCAGATACTCTTGCCCCAACCACAGTGCACAAACCACAGCGCCCCAGACACTGCCGCCCCTGACCACAGCGCCCCGGACACTGCCGCCCCTGACCACAGCGCCCCAGACACGACCGTCCCCGACCACAACGCCCCACACACGGCTGCCCCCAACAACAGCGCCCCAGACACTGCCGCCTCCAACCACAGCATCCCAATCTCAGTGCCCCAGACACTGCCGCCCCCAATCTCAATGGCCCAGACACTGCCGCCCCCAATCTCAATGGCCCAGACACTGCCATCCCCAATCTCAATGGCCCAGACACTGCCATCCCCAATCTCAATGGCCCAGACACTGCCATCCCCAATCTCAATGGCCCAGACACTGCCATCCCCAATCTCAACACTGCAGACACTGCCGCCCTCAACCGCAGCGCCCCAGACACTGCCGCACCCAACCACAGAGCCCCAGACATTGCCGCCCCCAAGCACAGCGCCCCCACACATGTTTGCCCCCAACCAGAACGCCCCAGACACTGCCATCCCCAACCACAGAGCCCCAGACATTGTTGCCCCAAACACTGGCGCCCCCAACCACAGCGCCCCAGACACTGCCGCCTCCAACCACAGCGCCCCAGACACTGTTGACCCCAACCACAGAGCCCCAGACACTGTTGACCCCAACCACAGCATCCCAACCACAGCGCCCCAGACACTGCCGCCCCAAACCTTAGTACCCCAGACACTGGCACCCCCAACCACAGCGCCCCAAAGACTGCTGCTCCCAACCTGAATGCCCCAGACACTACAGCCCCCAAGCACAGCGCCCCAGACATGGCTGCCCCCAACCACAACGCCCCAGACATGGCTGCCCCCAACCACAACGCCCCAGACATGGCTGCCCACAACCACAATGCCCCCGATACCGCAGCCCCCAACCACAGCGCCCCAAATACTGCCGCCCCCAAACTGAGCGCTCCAGACACTCTTGCCCCAACCACAGTGCCCAAACCACAGAACCCCAGACACTGCCGCCCCTAACCACAGCATCTCAGACACTGCAGCACCAAACCAAAGCGCTCCATACACTGCCGCTCTCAACCTCAGCTCCCCAGACACTGCCGCTCCCAACCACAGCGCCCCTGTCACTGCCGCTCCCAACCACAGCGCCCCTGTCACTGCCGCTCCCAACCACAGCGCCCCTGTCACTGCCGCTCCCAACCACAGCGCCCCAGACACTGCCGCCCCCAACCACAGCGCCCCAGACACTGCCGCCCCCAACCACAGCGCCCCAGACACTGCCGCCCCCAACCACAGCGCCCCAGACACTGCCGCCCCCAACCACAGCGCCCCAGACACTGCCGCCCCCAACCACAGCGCCCCAGACACTGCCACCGCCAACCACGGCTACCCCCAACCACAACGCCCCAGACATGGCTGCCCCCAACCACAATGCCCCCGATACTGCAGCCCCCAACCACAGAGTCCCAGATACTGCCGCCCCCAAACTGAGCGCTCCAGACACTCTTGCCCCAACCACAGTGCCCAAACCACAGCGCCCCAGACACTGCCGCCCCCAACCACAGCGCCCCAGACACTGCCGCCCCCAACCACAGCGCCCCAGACACTGCCGCCCCCAACCACAGCGCCCCAGACACTGCCGCCCCCAACCACAGTGCCCCAGACACTGCCGCCCCCAACCACCGCGCCCCAGACACTGCCGCCGCCAACCACAGCATCCCAACCACAGCGCCCCAGACACTGCCGCCCCTGACCTCAGTGCCCCAGACACTGCCGCCCTCAACCGCAGCGCCCCAGACACTGCCGCCCCCCAACCGCAGAGCCCCAGACAGTTGCCCCAACCACAGCGCCCCAGACATTGCTGTACCCAACCACAGAGCCCCTGACCACAGCATCTCAGACACTGCAGCACCAAACCAAAGCGCTCCATACACTGCCGCTCTCAACCTCAGTACCCCAGATACTGCTGCCCTCAACCACAGCCCTCAGACACTGCAGCACCAAAAAACAGTGCCACATACACTGTTGCGCCACCCACAGCACCCCAAAGATTGGCGCCCCAGACATGGCTGCCCCCAAACACAGTGCCCCTGACGACAACCGCCCCCAACCACAGCGCCCCAGACATTGCCGCTCCCAAGCACAGAGCCCCAGACACTGTTGACCCCAACCACAGCATCCCAACCACAGTGCCCCAGACACTGCCGCCTCGAACCTTAGTACCCCAGACACTGCCGCCCACAACCACAGCACCCCAAAGACTGCTGCTTTCAACCTGAATGCCCCAGACATGGTTGCCCCCTACCACAAGGCCCCAGACATGGTTGCCCCCCTACCACAAGGCCGCAGACATGGCTGCCCCTTACCACAAGGCCCCAGACATGGCTGCCCCTTACCACAAGGCCCCAGACACGGCTGCCCCCGACCATAAAGCCCCAGACACGGCTGCCCCCGACCACAGCGCCCCAGACACGGCTTCCCCCGACCACAACGCCCCAGACACGGCTGCCCCCGACCACAACGCCCCAGACACGGCTGCCCCCGACCACAACGCCCCAGACACGGCTGCCCCCGACCACAACGCCCCAGACACGGCTGCCCCCGACCACAACGCCCCAGACACGGCTGCCCCCGACCACAACGCCCCAGACACGGCTGCCCCCGACCACAACGCCCCAGACACGGCTGCCCCCGACCACAACGCCCCAGACACGGCTGCCCCCGACCACAACGCCCCAGACACGGCTGCCCCCGACCACAACGCCCGAGACACGGCTGCCCCCGACCACAACGCCCGAGACACGGCTGCCCCCGACCACAACGCCCGAGACACGGCTGCCCCCGACCACAACGCCCGAGACACGGCTGCCCCCGACCACAACGCCCGAGACACGGCTGCCCCCGACCACAACGCCCGAGACACGGCTGCCCCCGACCACAACGCCCGAGACACGGCTGCCCCCGACCACAACGCCCGAGACACGGCTGCCCCCGACCACAACGCCCGAGACACGGCTGCCCCCGACCACAACGCCCCAGACACGGCTGCCCCCGACCACAACGCCCCAGACACGGCTTCCCCCGACCACAACGCCCCAGACACGGCTTCCCCCGACCACAACGCCCCAGACACGGCTTCCCCCGACCACAACGCCCCAGACACGGCTGCCCCCGACCACAGCGCCCCAGACACGGCTGCCCCCGACCACAGCGCCCCAGACACGGCTGCCCCCGACCACAGCGCCCCAGACACGGCTGCCCCCGACCACAGCGCCCCAGACACGGCTGCCCCCGACCACAGCGCCCCAGACACGGCTGCCCCCGACCACAGCGCCCCAGACACGGCTGCCCCCGACCACAGCGCCCCAGACACGGCTGCCCCCGACCACAACGCCCCAGACACGGCTGCCCCCGACCACAACGCCCCAGACACGGCTGCCCCCGACCACAACGCCCCAGACACGGCTGCCCCCGACCACAACGCCCCAGACACGGCTGCCCCCGACCACAGCGCCCCAGACACGGCTGCCCCCGACCACAGCGCCCCAGACACGGCTGCCCCCGACCACAGCGCCCCAGACACGGCTGCCCCCGACCACAGCGCCCCAGACACTGCCGCCCCACACCACAGCGCTCCATACACTGCCGCTCTCAATCACAGCCCTCAGACACTGCAGCTCTCAATCACAGCCCTCAGACACTGCAGCAACAAAAAACAGTGGCACATACACTGTCGCCCCAACCACAGCACCCGAAAGATTGGCGCCCTTAACCACAGCACCCCAGACACGACTACCCCCAGCCACAGTGCCCCTGATACAACCGCCCCGATCCACAGCGCCCCAGACACTGCCGCCCTCAACCGCAGCGCCCCAGACACTGCCGCCCTCAACCGCAGCGCCCCAGACACTGCCGCCCTCAACCGCAGCGCCCCAGACACTGCAGCCCTCAACCGCAGCGCCCCAGACACTGCCGCCCTCAACCGCAGCGCCCCAGACACTGCCGCCCTCAACCGCAGCGCCCCAGACACTGCCGCCCTCAACCGCAGCGCCCCAGACACTGCCGCCCTCAACCGCAGCGCCCCAGACACTGCCGCCCTCAACCGCAGCGCCCCAGACACTGCCGCCCTCAACCGCAGCGCCCCAGACACTGCCGCCCTCAACCGCAGCGCCCCAGACACTGCCGCCCTCAACCGCAGCGCCCCAGACACTGCCGCCCTCAACCGCAGCGCCCCAGACACTGCCGCCCTCAACCGCAGCGCCCCAGACACTGCCGCCCTCAACCGCAGCGCCCCAGACACTGCCGCCCTCAACCGCAGCGCCCCAGACACTGCCGCCCTCAACCGCAGCGCCCCAGACACTGCCGCCCTCAACCGCAGCGCCCCAGACACTGCCGCCCTCAACCGCTGCGCCCCAGACACTGCCGCCCTCAACCGCTGCGCCCCAGACACTGCCGCCCTCAACCGCTGCGCCCCAGACACTGCCGCCCTCAATCTCAACACTGCAGACACTGCCGCCCTCAACCGCAGTGCCCCAGACACTGCCGCACCCAACCACAGAGCCCCAGACATTGCCGCCCCCAAGCACAGCGCCCCAGACATGGCCGCCACCAACCTCAGCACCCCAGACACTGTTGACCCCAACCACAGCATCCCAACCACAGCGCCCCAGACACTGCCGCCCCAAACCTTAGTACCCCAGACACTGGCACCCCCAAGCACAGTGCCCCAAAGACTGCTGCTCCCAACCTGAATGCCCCAGACACTACAGCCCCCAACCACAGCGCCCCAGACATGGCTGCCCCCAACCACAACGCCCCAGACGTGGCTGCCCCCAAGCACAACGCCCCAGACGTGGCTGCCCCCAAGCACAACGCCCCTGACGACAACCGCCCCCAACCACAGCGCCCCAGACATTGCCGCTCCCAAGCACAGAGCCCCAGACACTGTTGACCCCAACCACAGCATCCCAACCACAGTGCCCCAGACACTGCCGCCTCGAACCTTAGTACCCCAGACACTGCCGCCCACAACCACAGCACCCCAAAGACTGCTGCTTTCAACCTGAATGCCCCAGACATGGTTGCCCCCTACCACAAGGCCCCAGACATGGTTGCCCCCCTACCACAAGAGCCCAGACATGGTTGCCCCCCTACCACAAGGCCCCAGACATGGCTGCCCCTTACCACAAGGCCCCAGACATGGCTGCCCCCTACCACAAGGCCCCAGACATGGCTGCCCCCTACCACAAGGCCCCAGACACGGCTGCCCCCGACCATAAAGCCCCAGACACGGCTGCCCCCGACCACAGCGCCCCAGACACGGCTGCCCCCGATAACAGCGCCCCAGACACGGCTGCCCCCGACCACAACGCCCCAGACACGGCTGCCCCCGACCACAACGCCCCAGACACGGCTGCCCCCGACCACAACGCCCCAGACACGGCTGCCCCCGACCACAACGCCCCAGACACTGCTGCCCCCGACCACAACGCCCCAGACACGGCTGCCCCCGACCACAACGCCCCAGACACGGCTGCCCCCGACCACAACGCCCCAGACACGGCTGCCCCCGACCACAACGCCCCAGACACGGCTGCCCCCGACCACAACGCCCCACACCACAGCGCTCCATACACTGCCGCTCTCAATCACAGCCCTCAGACACTGCAGCAACAAAAAACAGTGGCACATACACTGTCGCCCCAACCACAGCACCCGAAAGATTGGCGCCCTTAACCACAGCACCCCAGACACGGCTACCCCCAGCCACAGTGCCCCTGATACAATCGCCCCGATCCACAGCGCCCCAGACACTGCCGCCCTCAACCGCAGCGCCCCAGACACTGCCGCCCTCAACCGCAGCGCCCCAGACACTGCCGCCCTCAACCGCAGCGCCCCAGACACTGCCGCCCTCAACCGCAGCGCCCCAGACACTGCCGCCCTCAACCGCAGCGCCCCAGACACTGCCGCCCTCAACCGCAGCGCCCCAGACACTGCCTCCCTCAACCGCAGCGCCCCAGACACTGCCGCCCTAAACCGCAGCGCCCCAGACACTGCCGCCCTCAACCGCAGCGCCCCAGACACTGCCGCCCTCAACCGCAGCGCCCCAGACACTGCCGCCCTCAACCGCAGCGCCCCAGACACTGCCGCCCTCAACCGCAGCGCCCCAGACACTGCCGCCCTCAACCGCAGCGCCCCAGACACTGCCGCCCTCAACCGCTGCGCCCCAGACACTGCCGCCCTCAACCGCAGCGCCCCAGACACTGCCATCCCCAATCTCAACACTGCAGACACTGCCGCCCTCAACCGCAGCGCCCCAGACACTGCCGCCCTCAACCGCAGCGCCCCAGACACTGCCGCCCTCAACCGCTGCGCCCCAGACACTGCCGCCCTCAACCGCAGCGCCCCAGACACTGCCATCCCCAATCTCAACACTGCAGACACTGCCGCCCTCAACCGCAGTGCCCCAGACACTGCCGCACCCAACCACAGAGCCCCAGACATTGCCGCCCCCAAGCACAGCGCCCCAGACATGGCCGCCACCAACCTCAGCACCCCAGACACTGCCGCCCCCAACCACAGAGCCCCAGACACTGTTGACCCCAACCACAGCATCCCAACCACAGCGCCCCAGACACTGCCGCCCCAAACCTTAGTACCCCAGACACTGGCACCCCCAAGCACAGTGCCCCAAAGACTGCTGCTCCCAACCTGAATGCCCCAGACACTACAGCCCCCAACCACAGCGCCCCAGACATGGCTGCCCCCAACCACAATGCCCCAGACATGGCTGCCCCCAAGCACAACGCCCCAGACGTGGCTGCCCCCAAGCACAACGCCCCAGACGTGGCTGCCCCCAAGCACAACGCCCCTGACGACAACCGCCCCCAACCACAGCGCCCCAGACATTGCCGCTCCCAAGCACAGAGCCCCAGACACTGTTGACCCCAACCACAGCATCCCAACCACAGTGCCCCAGACACTGCCGCCTCGAACCTTAGTACCCCAGACACTGCCGCCCACAACCACAGCACCCCAAAGACTGCTGCTTTCAATCTGAATGCCCCAGACATGGTTGCCCCCCTACCACAAGGCCCCAGACATGGTTGCCCCCCTACCACAAGGCCCCAGACATGGCTGCCCCTTACCACAAGGCCCCAGACATGGCTGCCCCCTACCACAAGGCCCCAGACATGGCTGCCCCCTACCACAAGGCCCCAGACACGGCTGCCCCCGACCATAAAGCCCCAGACACGGCTGCCCCCGACCACAGCGCCCCAGACACGGCTGCCCCCGACCACAGCGCCCCAGACACGGCTGCCCCCGACCACAACGCCCCAGTCACGGCTGCCCCCGACCACAACGCCCCAGACACGGCTGCCCCCGACCACAACGCCCCAGACACGGCTGCCCCGACCACAACGCCCCAGACACGGCTGCCCCCGACCACAACGCCCCAGACACGGCTGCCCCCGACCACAACGCCCCAGACACGGCTGCCCCCGACCACAACGCCCCAGACACGGCTGCCCCCGACCACAACGCCCCAGACACGGCTGCCCCCGACCACAACGCCCCAGACACGGCTGCCCCCGACCACAACGCCCCAGACACGGCTGCCCCCGACCACAACGCCCCAGACACGGCTGCCCCCGACCACAACGCCCCAGACACGGCTGCCCCCGACCACAACGCCCCAGACACGGCTGCCCCCGACCACAACGCCCCAGACACGGCTGCCCCCGACCACAACGCCCCAGACACGGCTGCCCCCGACCACAACGCCCCAGACACGGCTGCCCCCGACCACAACGCCCCAGACACGGCTGCCCCCGACCACAACGCCCCAGACACGGCTGCCCCCGACCACAACGCCCCAGACACGGCTGCCCCCGACCACAACGCCCCAGACACGGCTGCCCCCGACCACAACGCCCCAGACACGGCTGCCCCCGACCACAACGCCCCAGACACGGCTGCCCCCGACCACAACGCCCCAGACACGGCTGCCCCCGACCACAACGCCCCAGACACGGCTGCCCCCGACCACAACGCCCCAGACACGGCTGCCCCCGACCACAACGCCCCAGACACGGCTGCCCCCGACCACAACGCCCCAGACACGGCTGCCCCCGACCACAACGCCCCAGACACGGCTGCCCCCGACCACAACGCCCCAGACACGGCTGCCCCCGACCACAACGCCCCAGACACGGCTGCCCCCGACCACAACGCCCCAGACACGGCTGCCCCCGACCACAACGCCCCAGACACGGCTGCCCCCGACCACAACGCCCCAGACACGGCTGCCCCCGACCACAACGCCCCAGACACGGCTGCCCCCGACCACAACGCCCCAGACACGGCTGCCCCCGACCACAACGCCCCAGACACGGCTGCCCCCGACCACAACGCCCCAGACACGGCTGCCCCCGACCACAACGCCCCAGACACGGCTGCCCCCGACCACAACGCCCCAGACACGGCTGCCCCCGACCACAACGCCCCAGACACGGCTGCCCCCGACCACAACGCCCCAGACACGGCTGCCCCCGACCACAACGCCCCAGACACGGCTGCCCCCGACCACAACGCCCCAGACACGGCTGCCCCCGACCACAACGCCCCAGACACGGCTGCCCCCGACCACAACGCCCCAGACACGGCTGCCCCCGACCACAACGCCCCAGACACGGCTGCCCCCGACCACAACGCCCCAGACACGGCTGCCCCCGACCACAACGCCCCAGACACGGCTGCCCCCGACCACAACGCCCCAGACACGGCTGCCCCCGACCACAACGCCCCAGACACGGCTGCCCCCGACCACAACGCCCCAGACACGGCTGCCCCCGACCACAACGCCCCAGACACGGCTGCCCCCGACCACAACGCCCCAGACACGGCTGCCCCCGACCACAACGCCCCAGACACGGCTGCCCCCGACCACAACGCCCCAGACACGGCTGCCCCCGACCACAACGCCCCAGACACGGCTGCCCCCGACCACAACGCCCCAGACACGGCTGCCCCCGACCACAACGCCCCAGACACGGCTGCCCCCGACCACAACGCCCCAGACACGGCTGCCCCCGACCACAACGCCCCAGACACGGCTGCCCCCGACCACAACGCCCCAGACACGGCTGCCCCCGACCACAACGCCCCAGACACGGCTGCCCCCGACCACAACGCCCCAGACACGGCTGCCCCCGACCACAACGCCCCAGACACGGCTGCCCCCGACCACAACGCCCCAGACACGGCTGCCCCCGACCACAACGCCCCAGACACGGCTGCCCCCGACCACAACGCCCCAGACACGGCTGCCCCCGACCACAACGCCCCAGACACGGCTGCCCCCGACCACAACGCCCCAGACACGGCTGCCCCCGACCACAACGCCCCAGACACGGCTGCCCCCGACCACAACGCCCCAGACACGGCTGCCCCCGACCACAACGCCCCAGACACGGCTGCCCCCGACCACAACGCCCCAGACACGGCTGCCCCCGACCACAACGCCCCAGACACGGCTGCCCCCGACCACAACGCCCCAGACATTGCCGCTCCCAACCACAGCATCCCAACCACAGTGCCCCAGACACTGCCGCCTCGAACCTTAGTACCCCAGACACTGCCGCCCACAACCACAGCACCCCAAAGACTGCAACCTGAATGCCCCAGACATGGTTGCCCCCTACCACAAGGCCCCAGACATGGCTGCCCCCTACCACAAGGCCCCAGACATGGCTGCCCCCTACCACAAGGCCCCAGACACGGCTGCCCCCGACCATAAAGCCCCAGACACGGCTGCCCCCGACCACAGCGCCCCATACACGGCTGCCCCCGACCACAGCGCCCCAGACATTGCCGCTCCCAAGCACAGAGCCCCAGACATTGCCGCTCCCAAGCACAGAGCCCCAGACACTGTTGACCCCAACCACAGCATCCCAACCACAGTGCCCCAGACACTGCCGCCTCGAACCTTAGTACCCCAGACACTGCCGCCCACAACCACAGCACCCCAAAGACTGCAACCTGAATGCCCCAGACATGGTTGCCCCCTACCACAAGGCCCCAGACATGGTTGCCCCCCTACCACAAGGCCCCAGACATGGCTGCCCCTTACCACAAGGCCCCAGACATGGCTGCCCCCTACCACAAGGCCCCAGACACGGCTGCCCCCTACCACAAGGCCCCAGACACGGCTGCCCCCGACCATAAAGCCCCAGACACGGCTGCCCCCGACCACAGCGCCCCAGACACGGCTGCCCCCGACCACAGCGCCCCAGACACGGCTGCCCCCGACCACAGCGCCCCAGACACGGCTGCCCCCGACCACAGCGCCCCAGACACGGCTGCCCCCGACCACAACGCCCCAGACACGGCTGCCCCCGACCACAACGCCCCAGACACGGCTGCCCCCGACCACAACGCCCCAGACACGGCTGCCCCCGACCACAACGCCCCAGACACGGCTGCCCCCGACCACAACGCCCCAGACACGGCTGCCCCCGACCACAACGCCCCAGACACGGCTGCCCCCGACCACAGCGCCCCAGACACGGCTGCCCCCGACCACAACGCCCCAGACACGGCTGCCCCCGACCACAGCGCCCCAGACACGGCTGCCCCCGACCACAGCGCCCCAGACACGGCTGCCCCCGACCACAGCGCCCCAGACACGGCTGCCCCCGACCACAGCGCCCCAGACACGGCTGCCCCCGACCACAGCGCCCCAGACACGGCTGCCCCCGACCACAGCGCCCCAGACACGGCTGCCCCCGACCACAGCGCCCCAGACACGGCTGCCCCCGACCACAGCGCCCCAGACACGGCTGCCCCCGACCACAGCGCCCCAGACACGGCTGCCCCCGACCACAGCGCCCCAGACACGGCTGCCCCCGACCACAGCGCCCCAGACACGGCTGCCCCCGACCACAGCGCCCCAGACACGGCTGCCCCCGACCACAGCGCCCCAGACACGGCTGCCCCCGACCACAGCGCCCCAGACACGGCTGCCCCCGACCACAGCGCCCCAGACACGGCTGCCCCCGACCACAGCGCCCCAGACACGGCTGCCCCCGACCACAGCGCCCCAGACACGGCTGCCCCCGACCACAGCGCCCCAGACACTGCCGCCCCACACCACAGCGCTCCATACACTGCCGCTCTCAATCACAGCCCTCAGACACTGCCGCTCTCAATCACAGCCCTCAGACACTGCAGCAACAAAAAACAGTGGCACATACACTGTCGCCCCAACCACAGCACCCGAAAGATTGGCGCCCTTAACCACAGCGCCCCAGACACAGCTACCCCCAGCCACAGTGCCCCTGATACAACCGCCCCGATCCACAGCGCCCCAGACACTGCCGCCCTCAACCGCAGCGCCCCAGACACTGCCGCCCTCAACCGCAGCGCCCCAGACACTGCCGCCCTCAACCGCAGCGCCCCAGACACTGCCGCCCTCAACCGCAGCGCCCCAGACACTGCCGCCCTCAACCGCAGCGCCCCAGACACTGCCGCCCTCAACCGCAGCGCCCCAGACACTGCCGCCCTCAACCGCAGCGCCCCAGACACTGCCGCCCTCAACCGCAGCGCCCCAGACACTGCCGCCCTCAACCGCAGCGCCCCAGACACTGCCGCCCTCAACCGCAGCGCCCCAGACACTGCCGCCCTCAACCGCAGCGCCCCAGACACTGCCGCCCTCAACCGCAGCGCCCCAGACACTGCCGCCCTCAACCGCAGCGCCCCAGACACTGCCGCCCTCAACCGCAGCGCCCCAGACACTGCCGCCCTCAACCGCAGCGCCCCAGACACTGCCGCCCTCAACCGCAGCGCCCCAGACACTGCCGCCCTCAACCGCAGCGCCCCAGACACTGCCGCCCTCAACCGCAGCGCCCCAGACACTGCCGCCCTCAACCGCTGCGCCCCAGACACTGCCGCCCTCAACCGCTGCGCCCCAGACACTGCCATCCCCAATCTCAACACTGCAGACACTGCCGCCCTCAACCGCAGTGCCCCAGACACTGCCGCACCCAACCACAGAGCCCCAGACACTGCCGCCCCCAAGCACAGCGCCCCAGACATGGCCGCCACCAACCTCAGCACCCTAGACACTGCCGCCCCCAACCACAGAGCCCCAGACACTGTTGACCCCAACCACAGCATCCCAACCACAGCGCCCCAGACACTGCCGCCCCAAACCTTAGTACCCCAGACACTGGCACCCCCAAGCACAGTGCCCCAAAGACTGCTGCTCCCAACCTGAATGCCCCAGACACTACAGCCCCCAACCACAGCGCCCCAGACGTGGCTGCCCCCAAGCACAACGCCCCAGACGTGGCTGCCCCCAAGCACAACGCCCCAGACGTGGCTGCCCCCAAGCACAACGCCCCAGACGTGGCTGCCCCCAAGCACAACGCCCCAGACGTGGCTGCCCCCAAGCACAACGCCCCAGACGTGGCTGCCCCCAAGCACAACGCCCCAGACGTGGCTGCCCCCAAGCACAACGCCCCAGACGTGGCTGCCCCCAAGCACAACGCCCCAGACGTGGCTGCCCCCAAGCACAACGCCCCAGACATGGCTGCCCCCAAGCACAACGCCCCAGACATAGCTGCCCCCAACCACAACGCCCCCGATACCGCAGCCCCCAACCACAGCGCCCCAGATACCGCCGCCCCCAAACTGAGCGCTCCAGACACTCTTGCCCCAACCACAGTGCCCAAACCACAGAGCCTCAGACACTGCTGCCCCTAACCACAGCATCTCAGACACTGCAGCACCAAACCAAAGCGCTCCAGACACTGCCGCCCACAACCTCAGCTCCCCAGACACTGCCGCCCCCAACCACAGCGCCCCAGACACTGCCGCCCCCAACCACAGCGCCCCAGACACTGCCGCCCCCAACCACAGCGCCCCAGACACTGCCGCCCCCAACCACAGCGCCCCAGACACTGCCGCCCCCAACCACAGCGCCCCAGACACTGCCGCCCCCAACCACAGCATCCCAACCACAGAGCCTCAGACACTGCCGCCCCTAACCACAGCATCTCAGACACTGCAGCACCAAACCAAAGCGCTCCAGACACTGCCGCCCCCAACCACAGCTCCCCAGACACTGCCGCCCACAACCTCAGCTCCCCAGACACTGCCGCTCTCAACCACAGCGCCCCAGACACTGCCGCCCCCAACCACAGCGCCCCAGACACTGCCGCCCCCAACCACAGCGCCCCAGACACTGCCGCCCCCAACCACAGCGCCCCAGACACTGCCGCCCCCAACCACAGCGCCCCAGACACTGCCGCCGCCAACCACAGCATCCCAACCACAGAGCCTCAGACACTGCCGCCCCTAACCACAGCATCTCAGACACTGCAGCACCAAACCAAAGCGCTCCAGACACTGCCGCCCCCAACCACAGCTCCCCAGACACTGCCGCCCCCAACCACAGCTCCCCAGACACTGCCGCCCACAACCTCAGCTCCCCAGACACTGCCGCTCTCAACCACAGCGCCCCAGACACTGCCGCCCCCAACCACAGCGCCCCAGACACTGCCGCCCCCAACCACAGCGCCCCAGACACTGCCGCCCCCAACCACAGCGCCCCAGACACTGCCGCCCCCAACCACAGCGCCCCAGACACTGCCGCCCCCAACCACAGCGCCCCAGACACTGCCGCCGCCAACCACAGCATCCCAACCACAGCGCCCCAGACACTGCCGCCCCTGACCTCAGTGCCCCAGACACTGCCGCCCTCAACCGCAGCGCCCCAGACACTGCCGCCCCCAACCACAGAGCCCCAGACAGTTGCCCCAACCACAGCGCCCCAGACATTGCCGTACCCAACCACAGATCCCCTGACCACAGCATCTCAGACACTGCAGCTCCAAACCAAAGCGCTCCATACACTGCCGCTCTCAACCTCAGTACCCCAGACACTGCTGCCCTCAATCACTGCCCTCAGACACTGCAGCACCAAAAAACAGTGCCACATACACTGTTGCGCCACCCACAGCACCCCAAAGATTGGAGCCAAAGACATGGCTGCCCCCAAACACAGTGCCCCAGACACGGCTGCCCCCGACCACAGCGCCCCAGACATTGCCGCTCCCAAGCACAGAGCCCCAGACACTGTTGACCCCAACCACAGCATCCCAACCACAGTGCCCCAGACACTGCCGCCTCGAACCTTAGTACCCCAGACACTGCCGCCCACAACCACAGCGCCCCAAAGACTGCTGCTTTCAACCTGAATGCCCCAGACATGGTTGCCCCCTACCACAAGGCCCCAGACATGGTTGCCCCCCTACCACAAGGCCCCAGACATGGCTGCCCCTTACCACAAGGCCCCAGACATGGCTGCCCCCTACCACAAGGCCCCAGACATGGCTGCACCCTACCACAAGGCCCCAGACACGGCTGCCCCCGACCATAAAGCCCCAGACACGGCTGCCCCCGACCACAGCGCCCCAGACACGGCTGCCCCCGACCACAGCGCCCCAGACACGGCTGCCCCCGACCACAACGCCCCAGACACGGCTGCCCCCGACCACAACGCCCCAGACACGGCTGCCCCCGACCACAACGCCCCAGACACGGCTGCCCCCGACCACAACGCCCCAGACACGGCTGCCCCCGACCACAACGCCCCAGACACGGCTGCCCCCGACCACAACGCCCCAGACACGGCTGCCCCCGACCACAACGCCCCAGACACGGCTGCCCCCGACCACAACGCCCCAGACACGGCTGCCCCCGACCACAACGCCCCAGACACGGCTGCCCCCGACCACAACGCCCCAGACACGGCTGCCCCCGACCACAACGCCCCAGACACGGCTGCCCCCGACCACAACGCCCCAGACACGGCTGCCCCCGACCACAACGGCCCAGACACGGCTGCCCCCGACCACAACGCCCCAGACACGGCTGCCCCCGACCACAACGCCCCAGACACGGCTGCCCCCGACCACAACGCCCCAGACACGGCTGCCCCCGACCACAACGCCCCAGACACGGCTGCCCCCGACCACAACGCCCCAGACACGGCTGCCCCCGACCACAACGCCCCAGACACGGCTGCCCCCGACCACAACGCCCCAGACACGGCTGCCCCCGACCACAACGCCCCAGACACGGCTGCCCCCGACCACAACGCCCCAGACACGGCTGCCCCCGACCACAGCGCCCCAGACACGGCTGCCCCCGACCACAGCGCCCCAGACACGGCTGCCCCCGACCACAGCGCCCCAGACACGGCTGCCCCCGACCACAGCGCCCCAGACACGGCTGCCCCCGACCACAGCGCCCCAGACACGGCTGCCCCCGACCACAGCGCCCCAGACACGGCTGCCCCCGACCACAGCGCCCCAGACACGGCTGCCCCCGACCACAGCGCCCCAGACACGGCTGCCCCCGACCACAGCGCCCCAGACACGGCTGCCCCCGACCACAGCGCCCCAGACACGGCTGCCCCCGACCACAGCGCCCCAGACACGGCTGCCCCCGACCACAGCGCCCCAGACACGGCTGCCCCCGACCACAGCGCCCCAGACACTGCCGCCCCAAACCACAGCGCTCCATACACTGCCGCTCTCAATCACAGCCCTCAGACACTGCAGCAACAAAAAACAGTGGCACATACACTGTCGCCCCAACCACAGCACCCGAAAGATTGGCGCCCTTAACCACAGCACCCCAGACACGGCTACCCCCAGCCACAGTGCCCCTGATACAACCGAACGATCCACAGCGCCCCAGACACTGCCGCCCTCAACCGCAGCGCCCCAGACATGGCTGCCCCCAACCACAACGCCCCAGACATGGCTGCCCCCAAGCACAACGCCCCAGACATGGCTGCCCCCAAGCACAACGCCCCAGACATGGCTGCCCCCAAGCACAACGCCCCAGACATGGCTGCCCCCAAGCACAACGCCCCAGACATGGCTGCCCCCAAGCACAACGCCCCAGACATGGCTGCCCCCAAGCACAACGCCCCAGACATGGCTGCCCCCAAGCACAACGCCCCAGACATGGCTGCCCCCAAGCACAACGCCCCAGACATGGCTGCCCCCAAGCACAACGCCCCAGACATGGCTGCCCCCAAGCACAACGCCCCAGACATGGCTGCCCCCAAGCACAACGCCCCAGACATGGCTGCCCCCAAGCACAACGCCCCAGACATGGCTGCCCCCAAGCACAACGCCCCAGACATGGCTGCCCCCAAGCACAACGCCCCAGACATGGCTGCCCCCAAGCACAACGCCCCAGACATGGCTGCCCCCAAGCACAACGCCCCAGACATGGCTGCCCCCAACCACAATGCCCCAGATACTGCCGCCCCCAAACTGAGCGCTCCAGACACTCTTGCCCCAACCACAGTGCCCAAACCACAGAGCCTCAGACACTGCCGCCCCTAACCACAGCATCTCAGACACTGCCGCCCCCAACCACAGCGCCCCAGACACTGCCGCCCCCAACCACAGCGCCCCAGACACTGCCGCTCCCAACCACAGCGCCCCAGACACTGCCGCCCCCAACCACAGCGCCCCAGACACTGCCGCCCCCAACCACAGCGCCCCAGACACTGCCGCCCCCAACCACAGCGCCCCAGACACTGCCGCCCCCAACCACAGCGCCCCAGACACTGCCGCCCCCAACCACAGCGCCCCAGACACTGCCGCCCCCAACCACAGCGCCCCAGACACTGCCGCCGCCAACCACAGCATCCCAACCACAGCGCCCCAGACACTGCCGCCCCTGACCTCAGTGCCCCAGACACTGCCGCCCTCAACCGCAGCGCCCCAGACACTGCCGCCCCCAACCACAGAGCCCCAGACAGTTGCCCCAACCACAGCGCCCCAGACATTGCCGTACCCAACCACAGAGCCCCTGACCACAGCATCTCAGACACTGCAGCACCAAACCAAAGCGCTCCATACACTGCCGCTCTCAACCTCAGTACCCCAGACACTGCTGCCCTCAATCACAGCCCTCAGACACTGCAGCACCAAAAAACAGTGCCACATACACTGTTGCGCCACCCACAGCACCCCAAAGATTGGCGCCAAAGACATGGCTGCCCCCGACCACAGCGCCCCAGACACGGCTGCCCCCGACCACAGCGCCCCAGACACGGCTGCCCCCGACCACAGCGCCCCAGACACGGCTGCCCCCGACCACAGCGCCCCAGACACGGCTGCCCCCGACCACAGCGCCCCAGACACGGCTGCCCCCGACCACAGCGCCCCAGACACGGCTGCCCCCGACCACAGCGCCCCAGACACGGCTGCCCCCGACCACAGCGCCCCAGACACGGCTGCCCCCGACCACAGCGCCCCAGACACGGCTGCCCCCGACCACAGCGCCCCAGACACGGCTGCCCCCGACCACAGCGCCCCAGACACGGCTGCCCCCGACCACAGCGCCCCAGACACGGCTGCCCCCGACCACAGCGCCCCAGACACGGCTGCCCCCGACCACAGCGCCCCAGACACGGCTGCCCCCGACCACAGCGCCCCAGACACGGCTGCCCCCGACCACAGCGCCCCAGACACGGCTGCCCCCGACCACAGCGCCCCAGACACGGCTGCCCCCGACCACAGCGCCCCAGACACGGCTGCCCCCGACCACAGCGCCCCAGATACTGCAGCCCTCAACCGCAGCGCCCCAGACATTGCCGCCCCCAACCACAGAGCCACTGACCACAGCATCTCAGACACTGCAGCACCAAACCAAAGCGCTCCATACACTGCCGCTCTCAATCACAGCCCTCAGACACTGCAGCAACAAAAAACAGTGGCACATACACTGTCGCCCCAACCACAGCACCCCAGACACTGCCGCCCTCAACCGCAGCGCCCCAAACACTGGCACCCCCAACCACAGCACCCGAAAGATTGGCTACCCCCAGCCACCGTGCCCCTGATACAACCGCCCCGATCCACAGCGCCCCAACCACAGCGCCCCAGACACTGCCGCCGCCACCCACAGCATCCCAACCGCAGCGCCCCAGACACTGCCGCCCTCAACCACAGCACCCGAAAGATTGGCGCCTCCGACCACAGCGCCCCAGACACGGCCGCCCCCGACCACAGCGCCCCAGACACGGCCGCCCCCGACCACAGCGCCCCAGACACGGCCGCCCCCGACCACAGCGCCCCAGACACGGCCGCCCCCGACCACAGCGCCCCAGACACGGCTGCCCCCGACCACAGCGCCCCAGACACGGCTGCCCCCGACCACAGCGCCCCAGACACGGCCGCCCCCGACCACAGCGCCCCAGACACGGCTGCCCCCGACCACAGCGCCCCAGACACGGCTGCCCCCGACCACAGCGCCCCAGACACGGCTGCCCCCGACCACAGCGCCCCAGACACGGCTGCCCCCGACCACAGCGCCCCAGACACGGCTGCCCCCGACCACAGCGCCCCAGACACGGCTGCCCCGACCACAGCGCCCCAGACACGGCTGCCCCCGACCACAGCGCCCCAGACACGGCTGCCCCCGACCACAGCGCCCCAGACACGGCTGCCCCCGACCACAGCGCCCCAGACACGGCTGCCCCCGACCACAGCGCCCCAGATACTGCAGCCCTCAACCGCAGCGCCCCAGACATTGCCGCCCCCAACCACAGAGCCACTGACCACAGCATCTCAGACACTGCAGCACCAAACCAAAGCGCTCCATACACTGCCGCTCTCAATCACAGCCCTCAGACACTGCAGCAACAAAAAACAGTGGCACATACACTGTCGCCCCAACCACAGCACCCCAGACACTGCCGCCCTCAACCGCAGCGCCCCAAACACTGGTGCCCCCAACCACAGCACCCGAAAGATTGGCTACCCCCAGCCACCGTGCCCCTGATACAACCGCCCCGATCCACAGCGCCCCAACTACAGCTCCCCAGACACTGCCGCCGCCACCCACAGCATCCCAACCGCAGCGCCCCAGACACTGCCGCCCTCAACCACAGCACCCGAAAGATTGGCGCCCCCAACCACAGGGCCCCAGACACGGCTGCCCCCAGCCACAGTGCCCCTGATACAACCGCCCCCAACCACAGCGCCCCAGACACTGCCGCCTCCAACCACAGCATCCCAACCTCAGTGCCCCAGACACTGCCGCCCCCAACCTCAGTGCCCCAGACACTGCCACCCCCAACCATAGAGCCCCAGACAGTTGCCCCAACCACAGCGCCCCAGACACTGGCGCCCCCATCCACAGCGCCCCAGACACTGCTGCTCCCAACCTGAATGCCCCAGACACTACAGCCCCCAACAACGCCCCAGACACGGCTGCCCCCGACCACAGCGCCCCAGACACGGCTGCCCCCGACCACAGCACCCCAGACACGGCTGCCCCCGACCACAGCGCCCCAGACACGGCTGCCCCCGACCACAGCGCCCCAGACACGGCTGCCCCCGACCACAGCGCCCCAGACACGGCTGCCCCCGACCACAGCGCCCCAGACACGGCTGCCCCCGACCACAGCGCCCCAGACACGGCTGCCCCCGACCACAGCGCCCCAGATACTGCAGCCCTCAACCGCAGCGCCCCAGACATTGCCGCCCCCAACCACAGAGCCACTGACCACAGCATCTCAGACACTGCAGCACCAAACCAAAGCGCTCCATACACTGCCGCTCTCAATCACAGCCCTCAGACACTGCAGCAACAAAAAACAGTGGCACATACACTGTCGCCCCAACCACAGCACCCCAGACACTGCCGCCCTCAACCGCAGCGCCCCAAACACTGGTGCCCCCAACCACAGCACCCGAAAGATTGGCTACCCCCAGCCACCGTGCCCCTGATACAACCGCCCCGATCCACAGCGCCCCAACCACAGCTCCCCAGACACTGCCGCCGCCACCCACAGCATCCCAACCGCAGCGCCCCAGACACTGCCGCCCTCAACCACAGCACCCGAAAGATTGGCGCCCCCAACCACAGGGCCCCAGACACGGCTGCCCCCAGCCACAGTGCCCCTGATACAACCGCCCCCAACCACAGCGCCCCAGACACTGCCGCCTCCAACCACAGCATCCCAACCTCAGTGCCCCAGACACTGCCGCCCCCAACCTCAGTGCCCCAGACACTGCCACCCCCAACCATAGAGCCCCAGACAGTTGCCCCAACCACAGCGCCCCAGACACTGGCGCCCCCATCCACAGCGCCCCAGACACTGCTGCTCCCAACCTGAATGCCCCAGACACTACAGCCCCCAACAACGCCCCAGACACGGCTGCCCCCGACCACAGCGCCCCAGACACGGCTGCCCCCGACCACAGCGCCCCAGACACGGCTGCCCCCGACCACAGCGCCCCAGACACGGCTGCCCCCGACCACAGCGCCCCAGACACGGCTGCCCCCGACCACAGCGCCCCAGACACGGCTGCCCCCGACCACAGCGCCCCAGACACGGCTGCCCCCGACCACAGCGCCCCAGACACGGCTGCCCCCGACCACAGCGCCCCAGACACGGCTGCCCCCGACCACAGCGCCCCAGACACGGCTGCCCCCGACCACAGCGCCCCAGATACTGCAGCCCTCAACCGCAGCGCCCCAGACATTGCCGCCCCCAACCACAGAGCCACTGACCACAGCATCTCAGACACTGCAGCACCAAACCAAAGCGCTCCATACACTGCCGCTCTCAATCACAGCCCTCAGACACTGCAGCAACAAAAAACAGTGGCACATACACTGTCGCCCCAACCACAGCACCCCAGACACTGCCGCCCTCAACCGCAGCGCCCCAAACACTGGCGCCCCCAACCACAGCACCCGAAAGATTGGCTACCCCCAGCCACCGTGCCCCTGATACAACCGCCCCGATCCACAGCGCCCCAACCACAGCGCCCCAGACACTGCCGCCGCCACCCACAGCATCCCAACCGCAGCGCCCCAGACACTGCCGCCCTCAACCACAGCACCCGAAAGATTGGCGCCCCCAACCACAGGGCCCCAGACACGGCTGCCCCCAGCCACAGTGCCCCTGATACAACCGCCCCCAACCACAGCGCCCCAGACACTGCCGCCTCCAACCACAGCATCCCAACCTCAGTGCCCCAGACACTGCCGCCCCCAACCTCAGTGCCCCAGACACTGCCACCCCCAACCATAGAGCCCCAGACAGTTGCCCCAACCACAGCGCCCCAGACACTGGCGCCCCCATCCACAGCGCCCCAGACACTGCTGCTCCCAACCTGAATGCCCCAGACACTACAGCCCCCAACAACGCCCCAGACATGGCTGCCCCCTACCACAGTGCCCCTGATACAACCGCCCCCAACCACAACGCCCCAGACACTGCTGCCCCCAACCACAGCATCCCAACCACAGCTCCCCAGACACTGCCGCCCCCAACCACAAATCAAATACTGCTGCTCCCAACCTGAATGCCCCAGACACTACAGCCCCCAACAGCGCCCCAGACATGGCTGTCCCCTACCACAACGCCCCAGACATGGCTGCCTCCAACGACAATGCCCCCGATACCGCAGCCCCCAACCACAGCGCCCCAGATACTGCCGCCCCCGACCACAGCGCCCCAGACACTGCCGTCCCCGACCACAGCGCCCCAGACACTGCCGCCCCTGACCTCAGTGCCCCAGACACTGCAGCCCTCAACCACAGCGCCCCAGACATTGCCGCCCCCAACCACAGAGCCACTGACCACAGCATCTCAGACACTGCAGCACCAAACCAAAGCACTCCATACACTGCCGCTCTCAACCTCAGTACCCCCAGACACTGCTGCCCTCAATCACAGCCCTCAGACACTGCAGCACCAAAAAACAATGTCACATACACTGTTGCCTCAACCACAGCACCCCAAAGATTGGTGACCCCAACCACAGTGCCCCAGACATTGCCGCCCCCAACCACAGAGCCCCATATACTTTTGACCACAACCACAGCATCCCAACCACAGTGCCACACTGCCGCCCCCAACCGCAGCGCCTCAGACACTGCCGCCCCTAACTACAGTATCTCAGACACTGCAGCAACAAACCATAGCGCTCCATACACTGCCACTCTTAACCTCAGTACCCCAGACACTGATGCCCTCAATCACAGCTCTCAGACACTGCAGCACCGAAAAATAGTGCCACATACACTGTCGCCCCAACCACAGCACCCCAGACACGCCTGCCCCCAGCCACAACGCCCCAGACACGGCTGCCCCCAACCACAGTGCCCCTGATACTGCTGCCCCCAACCACAGAGCCCCAGACAGTTGCCCCAGACATTGCCGCCCTCAACCGCAGTGCCCCAGACACTGCCGCCCCCAACCACAGAGCATCAGACAATTGTCCCAACCATAGCACACCAGACATGGCTGCCCCCAACCACAACGCCCCAGACATGGCTGCCCCCAACCACAACTCCCCAGACATGGCTGCCCCCAACCACAACGCCCCAGACATGGCTGCCCCCAACCACAACGCCCCAGACATGGCTGCCCCCAACCACGACGCCCCAGACATGGCTGCCCCCAACCACGACGCCCCAGACATGGCTGCCCCCAACCACGACGCCCCAGACATGGTTGCCCCTAACCACGACGCCCCAGACATGGTTGCCCCTAACCACGACGCCCCAGACATGGCTGCCCCTAACCACGACGCCCCAGACATGGCTGCCCCTAACCACGACGCCCCAGACATGGCTGCCCCTAACCACGACGCCCCAGACATGGCTGCCCCTAACCACGACGCCCCAGACATGGCTGCCCCTAACCACGACGCCCCAGACATGGCTGCCCCTAACCACGACGCCCCAGACATGGCTGCCCCTAACCACGACGCCCCAGACATGGCTGCCCCTAACCACGACGCCCCAGACATGGCTGCCCCTAACCATGACGCCCCAGACATGGCTGCCCCTAACCACGACGCCCCAGACATGGCTTCCCCCAACCGCAGCGCCCCAGACACTGCCGCCCCCAACCGCAGCGCCCCAGACCCTGCCGCCCCCAACCGCAGCACCCCAGACACTGCCACCCCCAACCACAGAGCCCCAGACACGGCCACCCCCAACCACAGAGCCCCAGACACTGCCACCCCCAACCACAGAGCCCCAGACAGTTGCCCCAGACATTGCCGCCCTCAACCACAGAGCCCCAGACAGTTGCCCCAACCACAGCGCCCCAGACATTGCCGCCCCCAAGCACAGCGCCCCAGACATTGCCGCCCCCAAGCACAGCGCCCCAGACATTGCCGCCCCTAACCGCAGCGCCCCAGACACTGCCACCCCCAACCACAGAGCCCCAGACACTGCCACCCCCAACCACAGAGCCCCAGACAGTTGCCCCAGACATTGCCGCCCTCAACCACAGAGCCCCAGACAGTTGCCCCAACCGCAGTGCCCCAGACATTGCCGCCCCCAAGCACAGCGCCCCAGACACTGCCGCCCCCAACCACAGAGCCCCAGACACTGCCACCCCCAACCACAGAGCCCCAGACAATTGCCCCAGACATTGTCGCCCTCAACCACAGAGCCCCAGACAGTTGCCCCAACCACAGCGCCCCAGACATTGCCGCCCCCAACCGCAGCGCCCCAGACACTGCCGCCCCCAACCGCAGCGCCCCAGACACTGCCGCCCCCAACCGCAGCGCCCCAGACACTGCCGCCCCCAACCGCAGCGCCCCAGACACTGCCGCCCCCAACCGCAGCGCCCCAGACACTGCCGCCCTCAACCGCAGCACCCCAGACACTGCCGCCCCCAACCACAGAGCCCCAGACAGTTGCCCCAGACATTGCCGCCCTCAACCACAGAGCCCCAGACAGTTGCCCCAACCACAGCGCCCCAGACATTGCCGCCCCCAAGCACAGCGCCCCAGACATTGCCGCCCCTAACCGCAGCACCCCAGACACTGCCACCCCCAACCACAGAGCCCCAGACACTGCCACCCCCAACTGCAGAGCCCCAGACAGTTTCCCCAGACACTGCCACCCCCAACCACAGAGCCCCAGACAGTTGCCCCAGACATTGTCGCCCTCAACCACAGAGCCCCAGACAGTTGCCCCAACCACAGCGCCCCAGACATTGCCGCCCCCAAGCACAGCGCCCCAGACATTGCCGCCCCCAACCGCAGCGCCCCAGACACTGCCGCCCCCAACCGCAGCGCCCCAGACACTGCCGCCCCCAACCACAGCGCCCCAGACACTGCCGCCCCCAACCGCAGCGCCCCAGACACTGCCGCCCCCAACCGCAGCGCCCCAGACACTGCCGCCCTCAACCGCAGCACCCCAGACACTGCCGCCCCCAACCACAGAGCCCCAGACAGTTGCCCCAGACATTGCCGCCCTCAACCACAGAGCCCCAGACAGTTGCCCCAACCACAGCGCCCCAGACATTGCCGCCCCCAAGCACAGCGCCCCAGACATTGCCGCCCCTAACCGCAGCACCCCAGACACTGCCACCCCCAACCACAGAGCCCCAGACACTGCCACCCCCAACCGCAGCGCCCCAGACACTGCTGCCCCCAACCGCAGCTCCCCAGACACTGCCGCCCTCAACCGCAGCACCCCAGACACTGCCACCCCCAACCACAGAGCCCCAGACAGTTGCCCCAGACATTGCCGCCCTCAACCACAGAGCCCCAGACAGTTGCCCCAACCACAGCGCCCCAGACATTGCCGTCCCAAGCACAGCGCCCCAGACATGGCTGCCCCCAACCGCAGTGCCCCAGACACTGCCTCCCCCAACCGCAGCGCCCCAGACACTGCCGCCCCCAACCGCAGCTCCCCAGACACTGCCGCCCTCAACCGCAGCACCCCAGACACTGCCACCCCCAACCACAGAGCCCCAGACAGTTGCCCCAGACATTGCCGCCCTCAACCACAGAGCCCCAGACAGTTGCCCCAACCACAGCGCCCCAGACATTGCCGCCCCAAGCACAGAGCCCCAGACATGGCTGCCCCCAACCGCAGCGCCCCAGACACTGCCTCCCCCAACCGCAGCGCCCCAGATACTGCCGCCCTCAACCGCAGCGCTACAGACACTGCCACCCCAAACCACAGAGCCCCAGACAGTTGCCCCAGACATGGCTGCCCCCAACCACAACGCCCCAAACACTGCTGCTCCCAACCTGAATGCTCCAGATACTACAGCCCCCAACAGCACCCAAGACATGGCTGCCCCCAACCACAGACATGGTTGCCCCCAACCACAATGCCCTAGACATGGTCGCCCCAAACCACAATGCCCTAGACACTGCCGCCCTCAACCGCAGCGCCCCAGACACTGCCACCCCAAACCACAGAGCCCCAGACAGTTGCCTCAGACATTGCCGCCCTCAACCACAGCGCCCCAGACACTGCCGCCCGCAACCAGAGAGCCCCAGACAGTTGCCCCCTACCACAACGCCCCAGACATGGCTGCTACCAACCTGAATGGTCCAGATACTACAGCCCCCAACAACAGCACCCAAGACATGGCTGCCCCCAACCACAATGCCCTAGACATGGCCCCACAAATCACAATGCCCTAGACATGGCTTTCCCAAACCACAATGCCCCAGATACTGCCGCCCCCAACCGCAGTGCCCCAGATACTGACGCCCCCAACCGCAGCGCCCCAGACACTGGCGCCCCCAACAACAGCGCCCCCAACCACAGCACCCCAAACACTGCTGCTCCCAACCTGAATGCTCCAGATACTACAGCCCCCAATAACAGCGCCCCAGACATGGCTGCCCCCAACCCCAGACATGGTTGCCCCCAACCACAATGCCCTAGACATGGTCGCCCCAAACCACAATGCCCTAGACACTGCCGCCCTCAACCGCAGCGCCCCAGATACTACCGCCCTCAACCGCAGCGCCCCAGACACTGGCGCCCCCAACCACAGCGCCCCCAACCACAGCACCCCAAACACTGCTGCTCCCAACCTGAATGCTCCAGATACTACAGCCCCCAACAACAGCGCCCCAGACATGGCTGCCCCCAACCACGACGCCCCAGACATGGCTGCCCCCAACCACGACGCCCCAGACACGGCTGCCCCCAACCACGACGCCCCAGACACGGCTGCCCCCAACCGCAGCGCACCAGACACTGCAGCCCTCAACCGCAGCGCCCCAGACACTGCAGCCCTCAACCGCAGCGCCCCAGACACTGCAGCCCTCAACCGCAGCGCCCCAGACACTGCAGCCCTCAACCGCAGCGCCCCAGACACTGCAGCCCTCAACCGCAGCGCCCCAGACACTGCAGCCCTCAACCGCAGCGCCCCAGACACTGCAGCCCTCAACCGCAGCGCCCCAGACACTGCAGCCCTCAACCGCAGCGCCCCAGACACTGCAGCCCTCAACCGCAGCGCCCCAGACACTGCAGCCCTCAACCGCAGCGCCCCAGACACTGCAGCCCTCAACCGCAGCGCCCCAGACACTGCAGCCCTCAACCGCAGCGCCCCAGACACTGCAGCCCTCAACCGCAGCGCCCCAGACACTGCAGCCCTCAACCGCAGCGCCCCAGACACTGCAGCCCTCAACCGCAGCGCCCCAGACACTGCAGCCCTCAACCGCAGCGCCCCAGACACTGCAGCCCTCAACCGCAGCGCCCCAGACACTGCAGCCCTCAACCGCAGCGCCCCAGACACTGCAGCCCTCAACCGCAGCGCCCCAGACACTGCAGCCCTCAACCGCAGCGCCCCAGACACTGCAGCCCTCAACCGCAGCGCCCCAGACACTGCAGCCCTCAACCGCAGCGCCCCAGACACTGCAGCCCTCAACCGCAGCGCCCCAGACACTGCAGCCCTCAACCGCAGCGCCCCAGACACTGCAGCCCTCAACCGCAGCGCCCCAGACACTGCAGCCCTCAACCGCAGCGCCCCAGACACTGCAGCCCTCAACCGCAGCGCCCCAGACACTGCAGCCCTCAACCGCAGCGCCCCAGACACTGCAGCCCTCAACCGCAGCGCCCCAGACACTGCAGCCCTCAACCGCAGCGCCCCCCAGACACTGCAGCCCCCAACCACAGAGCCCCAGACACTGCCACCCCCAACCGCAGCGCCCCAGACACTGCCGCCCCCAACCGCAGCTCCCCAGACACTGCCGCCCTCAACCGCAGCACCCCAGACACTGCCACCCCCAACCACAGAGCCCCAGACAGTTGCCCCAGACATTGCCGCCCTCAACCACAGAGCCCCAGACAGTTGCCCCAACCACAGCGCCCCAGACATGTCTGCCCCCAACTGCAGTGCCCCAGACACTGCCTCCCCCAACCGCAGCGCCCCAGACACTGCCGCCCTCAACCGCAGCACCCCAGACACTGCCACCCCCAACCACAGAGCCCCAGACAGTTGCCCCAGACATTGCCGCCCTCAACCACAGAGCCCCAGACAGTTGCCCCAACCACAGCGCCCCAGACATTGCCGCCCCAAGCACAGAGCCCCAGACATGGCTGCCCCCAACCGCAGTGCCCCAGACACTGCCTCCCCCAACCGCAGCGCCCCAGACACTGCCGCCCCCAACCGCAGCTCCCCAGATACTGCCGCCCTCAACCGCAGCGCTCCAGACACTGCCACCCCAAACCACAGAGCCCCAGACAGTTGCCTCAGACATTGCCGCCCTCAACCACAGTGCCCCAGACACTGCCGCCCCCAACCACAGAGCCCCAGACAGTTGCCCCCTACCACAACGCCCCAGACATGGCTGCCCCCAACCACAACGCCCCAAACACTGCTGCTCCCAACCTGAATGCTCCAGATACTACAGCCCCCAACAACAGCACCCAAGACATGGCTGCCCCCAACCACAGACATGGTTGCCCCCAACCACAATGCCCTAGACATGGTCGCCCCAAACCACAATGCCCTAGACACTGCCGCCCTCAACCGCAGCGCCCCAGACACTGCCACCCCAAACCACAGAGCCCCAGACAGTTGCATCAGACATTGCCGCCCTCAACCACAGCGCCCCAGACACTGCCGCCCGCAACCACAGAGCCCCAGACAGTTGCCCCCTACCACAACGCCCCAGACATGGCTGCTACCAACCTGAATGGTCCAGATACTACAGCCCCCAACAACAGTACCCAAGACATGGCTGCCCCCAACCACAATGCCCTAGACATGGCCCCACAAACCACAATGCCCTAGACATGGCTTTCCCAAACCACAATGCC
Source organism: Anomaloglossus baeobatrachus (assembly GCF_048569485.1). NCBI lineage: Eukaryota > Metazoa > Chordata > Amphibia > Anura > Aromobatidae > Anomaloglossus > Anomaloglossus baeobatrachus. Next base: position 139,621,005 of record NC_134364.1, on the reverse strand, counting down.
CCAGATACTGCCGCCCCCAACCACAGTGCCCCAGATACTGACGCCCCCAACCGCAGCGCCCCAGACACTGGCGCCCCCAACAACAGCGCCCCCAACCACAGCACCCCAAACACTGCTGCTCCCAACCTGAATGCTCCAGATACTACAGCCCCCAATAACAGCGCCCCAGACATGGCTGCCCCCAACCCCAGACATGGTTGACCCCAACCACAATGCCCTAGACATGGTCGTCCCAAACCACAATGCCCTAGACACTGCCGCCCCCAACCGCAGCGCCCCAGATACTACCGCCCTCAACCGCAGCGCCCCAGACACTGGCGCCCCCAACCACAGCACCCCAAACACTGCTGCTCCCAACCTGAATGCTCCAGATACTACAGCCCCCAACAACAGCGCCCCAGACATGGCTGCCCCCAACCACGACGCCCCAGACATGGCTGCCCCCAACCACGACGCCCCAGGCACGGCTGCCCCCAACCGCAGCGCACCAGACACTGCAGCCCTCAACCGCAGCGCCCCAGACACTGCAGCCCTCAACCGCAGCGCCCCAGACACTGCAGCCCTCAACCGCAGCGCCCCAGACACTGCAGCCCTCAACCGCAGCGCCCCAGACACTGCAGCCCTCAACCGCAGCGCCCCAGACACTGCAGCCCTCAACCGCAGCGCCCCAGACACTGCAGCCCTCAACCGCAGCGCCCCAGACACTGCAGCCCTCAACCGCAGCGCCCCAGACACTGCAGCCCTCAACCGCAGCGCCCCAGACACTGCAGCCCTCAACCGCAGCGCCCCAGACACTGCAGCCCTCAACCGCAGCGCCCCAGACACTGCAGCCCTCAACCGCAGCGCCCCAGACACTGCAGCCCTCAACCGCAGCGCCCCAGACACTGCAGCCCTCAACCGCAGCGCTCCAGACACTGCAGCCCTCAACCGCATCGCCCCAGACACTGCAGCCCTCAACCGCAGCGCCCCAGACACTGCAGCCCTCAACCGCAGCGCCCCCCAGACACTGCAGCCCCCAACCACAGAGCCCCAGACACTGCCACCCCCAACCGCAGCGCCCCAGACACTGCCGCCCCCAACCGCAGCTCCCCAGACACTGCCGCCCTCAACCGAAGCACCCCAGACACTGCCACCCCCAACCACAGAGCCCCAGACAGTTGCCCCAGACATTGCCGCCCTCAACCACAGAGCCCCAGACAGTTGCCCCAACCACAGCGCCCCAGACATTGCCGTCCCAAGCACAGCGCCCCAGACATGGCTGCCCCCAACTGCAGTTCCCCAGACACTGCCTCCCCCAACCGCAGCGCCCCAGACACTGCCGCCCCCAACCGCAGCTCCCCAGACACTGCCGCCCTCAACCGCAGCACCCCAGACACTGCCACCCCCAACCACAGAGCCCCAGACAGTTGCCCCAGACATTGCCGCCCTCAACCACAGAGCCCCAGACAGTTGCCCCAACCACAGCGCCCCAGACATTGCCGCCCCAAGCACAGAGCCCCAGACATGGCTGCCCCCAACCGCAGTGCCCCAGACACTGCCTCCCCCAACCGCAGCGCCCCAGACACTGCCGCCCCCAACCGCAGCTCCCCAGACACTGCCGCCCTCAACCGCAGCGCTCCAGACACTGCCACCCCAAACCACAGAGCCCCAGACAGTTGCCTCAGACATTGCCGCCCTCAACCACAGTGCCCCAGACACTGCCGCCCCCAACCACAGAGCCACAGACAGTTGCCCCCTACCACAACGCCCCAGACATGGCTGCCCCCAACCACAACGCCCCAAACACTGCTGCTCCCAACCTGAATGCTCCAGATACTACAGCCCCCAACAACAGCACCCAAGACATGGCTGCCCCCAACCACAGACATGGTTGCCCCCAACCACAATGCCCTAGACATGGTCGCCCCAAACCACAATGCCCTAGACACTGCCGCCCTCAACCGCAGCGCCCCAGACACTGTCACCCCAAACCACAGAGCCCCAGACAGTTGCCTCAGACATTGCCGCCCTCAACCACAGCGCCCCAGACACTGCCGCCCGCAACCACAGAGCCCCAGACAGTTGCCCCCTACCACAACGCCCCAGACATGGCTGCTACCAACCTGAATGGTCCAGATACTACAGCCCCCAACAACAGCACCCAAGACATGGCTGCCCCCAACCACAATGCCCTAGACATGGCCCCACAAACCACAATGCCCTAGACATGGCTTTCCCAAACCACAATGCCCCAGATACTGCCGCCCCCAACCGCAGTGCCCCAGATACTGACGCCCCCAACCGCAGCGCCCCAAACACTGGCGCCCCCAACAACAGCGCCCCCAACCACAGCACCCCAAACACTGCTGCTCCCAACCTGAATGCTCCAGATACTACAGCCCCCAATAACAGCGCCCCAGACATGGCTGCCCCCAACCCCAGACATGGTTGCCCCCAACCACAATGCCCTAGACATGGTCGTCCCAAACCACAATGCCCTAGACACTGCCGCCCCCAACCGCAGCGCCCCAGATACTACCGCCCTCAACCGCAGCGCCCCAGACACTGGCGCCCCCAACCACAGCGCCCCCAACCACAGCACCCCAAACACTGCTGCTCCCAACCTGAATGCTCCAGATACTACAGCCCCCAACAACAGCGCCCCAGACATGGCTGCCCCCAACCACGACGCCCCAGACATGGCTGCCCCCAACCACGACGCCCCAGACACGGCTGCCCCCAACCGCAGCGCACCAGACACTGCAGCCCTCAACCGCAGCGCCCCAGACACTGCAGCCCTCAACCGCAGCGCCCCAGACACTGCAGCCCTCAACCGCAGCGCCCCAGACACTGCAGCCCTCAACCGCAGCGCCCCAGACACTGCAGCCCTCAACCGCAGCGCCCCAGAGACTGCAGCCCTCAACCGCAGCGCCCCAGACACTGCAGCCCTCAACCGCAGCGCCCCAGACACTGCAGCCCTCAACCGCAGCGCCCCAGACACTGCAGCCCTCAACCGCAGCGCCCCAGACACTGCAGCCCTCAACCGCAGCGCCCCAGACACTGCAGCCCTCAACCGCAGCGCCCCAGACACTGCAGCCCTCAACCGCAGCGCCCCAGACACTGCAGCCCTCAACCGCAGCGCCCCAGACACTGCAGCCCTCAACCGCAGCGCCCCAGACACTGCAGCCCTCAACCGCAGCGCCCCAGACACTGCAGCCCTCAACCGCAGCGCCCCAGACACTGCAGCCCTCAACCGCAGCGCCCCAGACACTGCAGCCCTCAACCGCAGCGCCCCAGACACTGCAGCCCTCAACCGCAGCGCCCCAGACACTGCAGCCCTCAACCGCAGCGCCCCAGACACTGCAGCCCTCAACCGCAGCGCCCCAGACACTGCAGCCCTCAACCGCAGCGCCCCAGACACTGCAGCCCTCAACCGCAGCGCCCCAGATACTGCAGCCCTCAACCGCAGCGCCCCAGACACTGCAGCCCTCAACCGCAGCGCCCCAGACACTGCAGCCCTCAACCGCAGCGCCCCAGACACTGCAGCCCTCAACCGCAGCGCCCCAGACACTGCAGCCCTCAACCGCAGCGCCCCAGACACTGCAGCCCTCAACCGCAGCGCCCCAGACACTGCAGCCCTCAACCGCAGCGCCCCAGACACTGCCGCCCCCAACCGCAGCGCCCCAGACAGTAGCTCCAAGCAACTAACTAAAGAATGTATGCAGTAGCTCCAAGCAACTAACTAAAGAATGTATGTCTGGAACACCAATGGTGTGAACAGGGTGCAAGACTCAAAAATATACAACTAAACAATAGGATAAAGAGTTGCACACCAGTCACAATGTATAGGGGAATAATAACCCTGCCCCACCCATAGCCATGTCTCTTATTTCACATACATATAGCTTGGTCCCTTGCTTCCCATACAGAGCAAGTTTTTTAACTGCAGGTGAGGTTACACATAGGTTAGGGAACCCAAAAATAGAGATTACCTTGGCGTTTGGGTTTGGGGCTCCTTTGCATTGATCAATACAATGGCTAAATATCTCTCATTTCTATTTTTCATAGCAGTTATGCAGATACCATTTTCATGTTTTTCACTTATTTCAGATAGTCCATTGTATTTTTCAGTCTAGTATTCCTATAGCAGTTATGCTTTTCATTATTCCCCTATACATTGTGACTGGTGTGCAACTCTTTATCCTATTGTTTAGTAGCTCCAAGCAAACCGACCCAGACACTGCCGCCCCCAACCATAGCGCCCCAGACACTGCAGCCCTCAACCGCAGCGCCCCAGACACTGCAGCCCTCAACCGCAGCGCCCCAGACACTGCAGCCCTCAACCGCAGCGCCCCAGACACTGCAGCCCTCAACCGCAGTGCCCCAGACACTGCAGCCCTCAACCGCAGTGCCCCAGACACTGCAGCCCTCAACCGCAGTGCCCCAGACACTGCAGCCCTCAACCGCAGCGCCCCAGACACTGCAGCCCCCAACCATAGCGCCCCAGACACTGCCGCCCCCAACTACAGCACCCCAGAAACTACTGCCCCAACCGAGCCCCAGACACTGTTGTCCCCAACCACAGCATCCCAACCACAGCGCCCCAAACACTACTGCTACCAACCACAGCGCCCCAGACACTGCCGTCCCCAACCACAGCGCCCCAGACATTGCCGCCCCCAACCACAGCGCCCCAGACATTGCCGCCCTCAACCACAACGCCCCAGCAACCACAACGCCCCAGGCACGGGTGCCCTCGACCACAACGCCCCAGGCACGGGTGCCCTCGACCACAACGCCCCAGGCACGGGTGCCCTCGACCACAACGCCCCAGGCACGGGTGCCCTCAACCACAACGCCCCAGGCACGGGTGCCCTCAACCACAACGCCCCAGGCACGGGTGCCCTCAACCACAACGCCCCAGGCACGGGTGCCCTCAACCACAACGCCCCAGGCACGGGTGCCCTCAACCACAACGCCCCAGGCACGGGTGCCCTCAACCACAACGCCCCAGGCACGGGTGCCCTCAACCACAACGCCCCAGGCACGGGTGCCCTCAACCACAACGCCCCAGGCACGGGTGCCCTCAACCACAACGCCCCAGGCACGGGTGCCCTCAACCACAACGCCCCAGGCACGGGTGCCCTCAACCACAACGCCCCAGGCACGGGTGCCCTCAACCACAACGCCCCAGGCACGGGTGCCCTCAACCACAACGCCCCAGGCACGGGTGCCCTCAACCACAACGCCCCAGGCACGGGTGCCCTCAACCACAACGCCCCAGGCACGGGTGCCCTCAACCACAACGCCCCAGGCACGGGTGCCCTCAACCACAACGCCCCAGGCACGGGTGCCCTCAACCACAACGCCCCAGGCACGGGTGCCCTCAACCACAACGCCCCAGGCACGGGTGCCCTCAACCACAACGCCCCAGGCACGGGTGCCCTCAACCACAACGCCCCAGGCACGGGTGCCCTCAACCACAACGCCCCAGGCACGGGTGCCCTCAACCACAACGCCCCAGGCACGGGTGCCCTCAACCACAACGCCCCAGGCACGGGTGCCCTCAACCACAACGCCCCAGGCACGGGTGCCCTCAACCACAACTCCCCAGGCACGGGTGCCCTCAACCACAACTCCCCAGGCACGGGTGCCCTCAACCACAACTCCCCAGGCACGGGTGCCCTCAACCACAACGCCCCAGGCACGGGTGCCCTCAACCACAACGCCCCAGGCACGGGTGCCCTCAACCACAACGCCCCAGGCACGGGTGCCCTCAACCACAACGCCCCAGGCACGGGTGCCCTCAACCACAACGCCCCAGGCACGGGTGCCCTCAACCACAACGCCCCAGGCACGGGTGCCCTCAACCACAACGCCCCAGGCACGGGTGCCCTCAACCACAACGCCCCAGGCACGGGTGCCCTCAACTACAACGCCCCAGACGCTGCCGCCCCGAAGCAGAGCGCCCCAGGCGCTGCCGCCCCGAAGCAGAGCGCCCCAGGCGCTGCCGCCCCGAAGCAGAGCGCCCCAGGCGCTGCCGCCCCGAAGCAGAGCGCCCCATGCGCTGCCGCCCCGAAGCAGAGCGCCCCATGCGCTGCCGCCCCGAAGCAGAGCGCCCCATGCGCTGCCGCCCCGAAGCAGAGCGCCCCATGCGCTGCCGCCCCGAAGCAGAGCGCCCCATGCGCTGCCGCCCCGAAGCAGAGCGCCCCAGGCGCTGCCGCCCCGAAGCAGAGCGCCCCAGGCGCTGCCGCCCCGAAGCAGAGCGCCCCAGGCGCTGCCGCCCCGAAGCAGAGCGCCCCAGGCGCTGCCGCCCCACCAAACCACATCAGGCACTGCTGTCCTCAATCACAGCACCCCAGACACTGCCGCCCCAATCCACAGAACTCCAGACACTGCCGCCCTACCAAACCATGTCAGACACTGCCACCCTCAAACACAGCGCCTTAGACACTGCCGCTCTCAACCACAGAATTCATGTCACTTCCGCCCCAACCACAGCGCCTCAGACACTCCTGCTCCCAAGCATAGCACCTCTGACAATGCTGCCCCACTAAACCACCACAGACACTGCCGCACCAAACACTGCCACCCTCAACCACAGTGCCCCATACACTTTTGCACCCAACCACAGTGCCCAGACAACGCCGCACCCAAACACCGTATCCCAGACAACGCTGCCCCCAACCACAGTGCCTCAGACAGTGCTGCGCCAAACCTCAGAACCTCAGACACGGCCGCCCTAAGTTTCAGAACCCCAGACACTGCCACCCTCAGCCACTGCACCCAAGACACTGTAGCTCCCAACCACAGCATCCCAGACAATGTCGCCCCCAACCACAGTGCCTCAGACATTGCTGCACACAACCACAGCGCTCCAGACACTGCTGCCCCAAACACAGCACCTCCTCACTGTCACTCTCAAAAAAACGCACCATAGACAGTGCCACCATGCTAAAGTGCCCCAGACACTGCTGCCCAAACCACAGCACCCGTCACTGCCACCACCAACCACAGCACCCCAAACACTGCTGCCCCCAAACATAGCACCTTCGTCACTACCGCCACCAACCACAGTGCCCCAGACACTGTCACTCCCAAAAACACTGCGTCACAAACACTGCCGCCTCATTAAAGCACCCGTTACTGCTGCTCCCAACCACAGCACCCCTGTCACTGCTGCTCCCAGCCACAGAACCCCTGTCACTGCTGCTCCCAGCCACAGCGCCCCTGTCACTGCTGCTCCCAACCACAGCGCCCCTGTCACTGCTGCTCCCAACCACAGCGCCCCTGTCACTGCTGCTCCCAACCACAGCGCCCCTGTCACTGCTGCTCCCAACCACAGCGCCCCTGTCACTGCTGCTCCCAACCACAGCGCCCCTGTCACTGCTGCTTCCAACCACAGCGCCCCTGTCACTGCTGCTCCCAACCACAGCGCCCCTGTCACTGTCACTCCCAAAAACACTGCGTCACAAACACTGCCGCCTCATTAAAGCACCCGTTACGTCTGCTCCCAACCACAGCGCCCGTCACTGCTGCTCCCAACCACAGCGCCCCTGTCACTGCTGCTCCCAACCACAGCGCCCCTGTCACTGCTGCTCCCAACCACAGCGCCCCTGTCACTGCTGCTCCCAACCACAGCGCCCCTGTCACTGCTGCTCCCAACCACAGCGCCCCTGTCACTGTCACTCCCAAAAACACTGCGTCACAAACACTGCCGCCTCATTAAAGCACCCGTTACGTCTGCTCCCAACCACAGCGCCCGTCACTGCTGCTCCCAACCACAGCGCCCCTGTCACTGCTGCTCCCAACCACAGCGCCCCTGTCACTGCTGCTCCCAACCACAGCGCCCCTGTCACTGCTGCTCCCAACCACAGCGCCCCTGTCACTGCTGCTCCCAACCACAGCGCCCCTGTCACTGCTGCTCCCAACCACAGCGCCCCTGTCACTGCTGCTCCCAACCACAGCGCCCCTGTCACTGCTGCTCCCAACCACAGCGCCCCTGAGGCACTGCTGCTCCCAACCACAGTGCCCCTGAGGCACTGCTGCTCCCAACCACAGCGCCCCTGAGGCACTGCTGCTCCCAACCACAGCGCCCCTGAGGCACTGCTGCTCCCAACACAGTGCCTGAGGCACTGCTGCTCCCAACCACAGCGCCCCTGAGGCACTGCTGCTCCCAACCACAGCGCCCCTGAGGCACTGCTGCTCCCAACACAGTGCCTGAGGCACTGCTGCTCCCAACCACAGCGCCCCTGAGGCACTCACTACTGCTCCCAACCACAGCGCCCCTGAGGCACTGCTGCTCCCAACACAGTGCCTGAGGCACTGCTGCTCCCAACCACAGCGCCCCTGAGGCACTCACTACTGCTCCCAACCACAGCGCCCCTGAGGCACTGCTGCTCCCAACACAGTGCCTGAGGCACTGCTGCTCCCAACCACAGTGCCTGAGGCACTGCTGTTGACAACCACAGTGTCCCAGACACTGTCGCCCAAACCACAGCGCCCAGACACTGCTGCCAAAAGTACAGCCCACAGACACTGCCGCCCCACAACAGCACCCTAGACATTGGTGCCACCAGTCACTGCTGTTCCACTAAAGTGCTCCAGACACTGCTGTTCTCAACCAGCGCACCCTAGACAATGCCGCATCCAATCACAGCATCATCTCAGGCAATGCCGCACCAACCACAGCGTCCCAGACAATGCTGTCCCCAACCACAGTGCCCCAGACACTGTTACCTGCAACCACAGCACCCAAGACACTGCTACTGTACCGCCCCGGCTGCAGCCGAGCCGCTCGGGTCCGGGCTCGTTTGGTGGGTGGCTCGAGCGCCTCCGGACCCGGGGGTCACGACGCTCTGCAAGGGGATGCTAGCGATCTTGATGGGGGGTGGTTAGGTAGGTGTACGGCCAGAGCCGTGTTTGAGTTCGTGACGCCACCCATGGGACTTGATGAAGGTGTAGACACCACCGCTGCAGTTACGGGGGCACCCGGGGGAGATGGTAGTGCAGCAAGATGTTAACCCCTCCGTGGGCAGGAATGGTGGCCCCGGGATCAGCTTGGGAAGAGTGACAGTTGGGCGGTACAGGGCGGTGCGCGGCCGGATGGCACTGTTGTACTCATGATTACTGACACACTCAAGTCTCTGATGAACACAGTTGATGGTGGTCAGTGCCTGCAGCCGGCTGCGTCTTGTCACCCACCCGGGTTGGTGGTCTTGGCCTTTCTCCTGCACCTCTTTGTTTGTGTAGACTGCCTGTGCCTTAGCAGCGGGAGTCCGCTCCCCGGCTGTGTATGTACTGGTGGAGTCCGTTTGCCCGCAGGCGCTGGCCCGTGGGATCTCTCTGCCTATGTGGTGGCTTTCTGTCCCCCTCGGTGGGATGTTGCCTTTTTTCGGGTCTTGGAATGGGAAAGGACCTAAGGTCCAGACCTCAATCAGTGAATTCAACGTGGTCCAGTGGCTTCTGGGCCTGATATTGGGTCTGAGTACCCGCCCTTGTGCTCCGGTTTCCAGTCGGTTCCCCGGTTCGGTACCGGCGGGCCACTACCCTGTCCCGGTCCCTTACGGTTCCACCTGGCCGTCTTCCCGGCTCCTGCAGGCCAGGCCACCGCCTGCCTCCTAGTCAAGGTACCAGGGCTACGACCCCAGCACCTGTCAGTTTCCGCTGCAGATCTGTCACCACAGGCCTGCTGCGCTCTCCTCCTCTCAACTCCACTTGACTACGGTAACTGTGAACTTGAACTCCACTCAACTGACTACTGTTTCTCCTGCCCCAGGCCCTCTGGACTCCTCGGTGGGCGTGGCCAACCACCTGGCTCCGCCCCCTGGTGTGACCATCAAGCTCTGAGGGAGGTGACTAGATTTTAGTGTGGTTAGCTGCTGTTACCTTTTTAGGGGGACGGGTGTTATGCAAGAGCCTACCTGTGACTATCTGGCTAGTCCAGGGCATCACACAACCCCTAAGCATAGCAGCCCCGTCACTGCCGCCACTAACCACAGCGCCTCAGACACTGCTGCCCCCAACTACAGTGCCTCAGACACTGTAGCCCCCAACCACAGCAGCCCAGACACTGCCGCCCCCAAATACAGTGCCCTAGACACTGTCGTTCCCAAACACAGCATCCTAGACAATGCCGCCTTCAATCACAGCATCCTAGGCAATGCTGCCTCCAATCACAGTGCCTCAGACACTCCCGCCCCCAACCACAGAACCCCAGTCACTGCCACTCTCAACCACAGCACTTCAGACACTGTCGCCCCAACACAGCACCTCTAGACACTGCTGCCCCAACCACAGTGCCACAGTAACCGCCACTTCCAACCATGGTGCCCTCAAACATTGCTGCACCAAACCACAGCACCCTCCAACAATTGCCTCCCCAACCACAGTGCCCAAAAACACTGCCACCCAGGACAGTGCCAATCCACCACCAACTACAGTGCCCACAGACACTGCCATCCAAAACCACAACACCCACAGATGCTGCCACCGCAAACCACAGTGTCAACAGAAACTGTCACCTCCAACCATGACACCCACAAAAACTGGCATCCCCAAACGGTGCCCAGAGACACTGCTACCCCCAACCACAGCGCACGCAGAAACTTCTGCCACCAACAATGGGGAACCCAAATACTTCTCTCCTCATCCATAAAACTTTCAAACGATGCCGTACCCACCAAAGTGCCAAAGATACTGCTGCCCCACCACAGTACCTCCTAGATACTGCCGCCGCACCACCAACCACAGCGCCCACAGAAACTGCCACCCCCAACCATAGCACCCACAGACGCTGCCACCCCTAACTACAGCGCCCAAAGAAACTGTCACCTCTAACCATAATGCTCCCAAACACTGGCACCCCCAAACAGCGCCCAGAGGCACCGCTGCCCAAAAGCACAGCACCCACAGAAACTGCTGCCACCAACTATAACGTGCCCAAACACTGCTGTTCACATCCACAATGCCTTCAGATGATGCCGTCCCCAACACAGTGCCAAAGATACTGCTGCCGCACCACGGCGCCTCCAGGCACTACCACTATATCTACTACCACTATATCACCAACCATAGTGCCCACAGACTCTGCCAAAGCCAATCACAGCACCCACAGAAACTGCCGTTCCCAACCACAGCGCTACCAGACACTGCTGCCCTCACACTGCCCACAAAGTGCCACATCCAACCATGCCGCTCCCAAGAATTGCCATCACCAACCATAAACACTGCCACCCTCAACTATCCCACCCGAGACAGTGCCAATATAGTACCAACCACAGCACCCACAAACATTGCTGCCCCGCCACAGCGCCCCAGACATTGCCAAAGACAACAGTGCTTTAAAACACTGCCACCCCCAACCACAGTGCCCTCAGAGGTTTCAGCTCTCTGGTGACATGACCATCGGCAGGAGTCTGGACGTCTGGCATCTTGTCTGTCAGTAGTCTCAATCCTGACCTTATCTGCCTGGTTAATGACCCGGCTATCACTAGAGTGTCAGCTCTTCTGCTCCAGGGAAGGACAGTCCACATTCCTCACATTGTGTGCAGTGGAGGGGGGAAAACAGCTTATCCGAAATCTGGGGGTCATCCAGGAGCCGGGACATATGTAATCAATGATCAGTCTGTTCACAGCCGGAGCCCTAGGTGAACTAGTGGTCCACACCCCCAACATCACAAATCCTCTAAACAGCATGTTTGGATCTTCCCGATATACAGCAGGTTTTGTGGGGTGTTCCCTGTCTATGGCGCAACTTCTGACATGTTCTCTATATACAGTGGGTCTTGAGAAGTGTTCCCAGTATACGGCCAGTCTTGTGAGGCTTTCCTGGTATACGGCAGCTCTACTGGCGTGTTATCGGTATATGATGGGTCTTGTGGGTTGTTCCCGGTATACGGTGGGTTTTGTGAGGTGTTCCTGGTATACGGCTGCCCTTGTGGGTTGTTCTCGGTATACGGCGGTTCTTGTGGGGCGTCCGTGGAAAAAGGCAAGTCTTGTTGGGTGCTTCCGGAATACATCAGCCTTTGTGGGGTGATCCCAATATACGATGTGTCGGGTATGCGGAGGGACTTGTGGGGTGTTCCTGGTATACAGTAGCTCTTGTTGGGTGTACCCCCATATATGGAGGGTCTTGTGGGGTGTTCCTGGTATACGGAGAGTTCTGTGCGGTGCTCCTGATATACAGCAGGTCGTCTAGGGTGTTCCTAGAATACCACTACTTTTGTGGGATGTTCCTGGCATAGAGCGGCTCTTGTGGGGTGTTTCCGGTATATGGCAGGTCTTGTGGGGTATTCCTGGTATGCATATGCTCTTGTGGCGTGTTCCTGGTATACAGCGGCTCCTATACAGGGTTCCTGGTATACGGTAGGGCTTGTGTGGTGTTGTAAGTGTACAGTGGGTCTTGCAGGATATTCCCGGTATACTGAGGCTCCTGCAGGGTGTTCCTTGTATAAGGAGGATCTTTTGGTGTGTTTCCATTATACGGAGGGTCTTGTGGGGTGTTCCCGGTATACGGCGGCTCTTGTGGGGGTGTTCCCATTATACGGTAGGTCTTGTGGGATGTTTTTGGTAATGACATGTCTTTGGGGGTATTCTCAATATACAGCAGGAGTGAAAATCTGTGTGAAAGGAGCCAGGTGGGTAGGAAATATGTTATGATTTGTTATTCTATTTTTGTTTTTTTTAGGTTATGTATGACTGTGTTGGTTTTTCGTAACATATTTTCTACATTAATAATAGTCTCAGTATACTGAGAATCTTGTGGGGTGTTCCCGGTATACGGCGGGTCTTGTGGGGTGTTCCCTGTATACAGAGGGTTTTGTGGGGTGTTCCCGGTATACAAGGGTCTTGTGGGATGTTCCTGGTATATGGAGGATCTTGTGGAATGTTCCCGGTATACGGAGGGTGTTGTGAGGTGTTCACAGTATACGAAGCGTCTTGTGGAGTGTTCTTGGTATACGGAGGGTCTTGTGCGGTGCTCTCGGTATATGCAGGGTCTTGTGGGGGTGTTCCCAGTATACAGAGGGTCTTGTAGGATGTTCCCGGTAAACGGGGGGACTTGGGAGTGTTCTCGGTATATGGCGGGTCTTGTGGGGGAATTCCCGGTATACAGAGGGACTTGTGGGATGTTCCTGGTATACGGAAGGTCTTGTGAGATGTTCCCGCTATGCGGCGGTCTTATGGGATGTCCTTGGTATGCGGCGGGTATAATGCGATATTCCCGGTATATGGAGGGTCTTGTGGGGTGTTCTCGGTATACGGAGGCTCTTGCTGGGTGTTTCAGGTATATGGAGGTTCTTGTGGAGCATTTTTGGTATACAGTGGTTATTGTGGGGTGTTCCTAATATACAGAGGCTCTTATGGTGTGTTCCTGTTATATATGCAGGTCTTGTGTGTTCCCATAATACGGTAAGTTTTGTGGAGTGTTACCGGTATTCGGAGGGTTTTGTGGGGTGTTCTCAGTATATGGCTGGTCTTGCAGGGTGTTTTCTGTATACGGAGAGTCTTGTGGGATGATTCTAGTATACGGAGGCTCTTGTGGGGTGTTCCCAGTATATGAAGACTCTTGTGGGTTGTTCCTGGTATACGGTGGCTCCGGTGGGGTTTTTCTGTTATACGGAGAGTTTTGTGGGGTGTTCTTCGTTTATGGAGAGTCCAGTGGGATATTCCTGGTATACGGAGGGTCTTGTGCGATGTTCCCGGTATACGGAAGTACTTGTGGGGTGGTCCTAGTATAGAGGGTCTTGTGGGGTGTTCCCAGTATACGGAGGGTCTTGTGGGGTGTTCTTCGTATATTGATGGTCTTGTGGGATCTTCATGGGATACGGAGGGTTTTCTGGGATATCCCTGGTATACGGAGGCTCCTGTGGGATGTTCCCAGTATACAGAGGTACTTTTGGGGTGGTCCTGGTATACGGAGGGACTTGTGGCATGTTCTCGATATACAGCGGGTCTTGTGGGGTGTTCCCCCGTATATGGAGGCTCTTGTGGGGTGTTGCTGGTATACGGAGGGACTTGTGGCGTGTTCTCGGTATACAGCGGGTCTTGTGGGGTGTTCCCCCGTATATGGAGGCTCTTGTGGGGTGTTGCTGGTATACAAAGGCTCTTGTGGGGTGTTCCCAGTATACGGAGGTGTGGCGCCCTGGACTAGCCAGGTCGTCACAGGTAACACACACACACACCCCCACCCCCACTAGACAGTATCATTAGCCAAACACAAAACCCTTGTTGCCTCCCTCCAGGGTCTGATGTCCACACCAGGTGGGGCGGAGCCAAGCAGTTGGCCCCGCCCACCGAGGAGTTCACAGACCTGGAGGCGGGAAAAGTGACAGAGCAGTGGAGTTGAAGTGAGAGGAGTGAAGTGGAGAGTGTCTGGGTTTGAGGCCCAGGCACTGACAACAAGGTTGGCAGACGGTGGTGGCCGTCTGCAGGAGTGGTGAATCAACGCGGAACCGTAGGACCGGGGACGGGCGACGGCCCACCGGTACCGACTGGGGAGCGAAGTGAAGCCAGCATTCCCAGGCAGGGCCGTCGGAACCCGGCTAGGCTTGGAGCAGCCGTCAACAGTCAAATCCGAGTGTGACAGGAACCCCAAGGGTTTCCTAACAGCCAAAGTCCCGTTAGAAGGCAACCGCCCGCACCGTGAGGGTAAACAGCTACCGCCTAAGGCTAGAGACCCAAGGGCCAGCGACTGCGGGCAAACGGGCTCCTCCGGCACCCATACACCGGGGAGTGGACTACCGTTGGGAACCCATCGTAGTCAAGACAATACACTAAGGTGCAGGGAAAGACAGCCGCCATCACCTGTCCGGGCAGAGACACAGCAGCCGGCTGCAGGACCTGTCCATCCAGCCGTTTGGTTTACCGAGGACTTTGTGCATCTCTTGCTGAGTACGCCCGTGCCATCCGGCACCACGCCGCACTGCCCCTGCAACCCTGCACCTCACCAACCCTGCCTCCCTGTCACACCACCGGGCCCCGGGACCACCAGCCCCTACCCACGGAGGGGGAAACAACATCCCAGCTGCTCCCCACCATCGCTCCCGGGATCCCCGTCACCAGCAGCGGTGGTGCCCATCTTCACCACAACCCCTGGGTGGCATCACGGACTAAATCCCCCAAACCAACCACCCTTTTCACTCAAGGGTGAGGAGCGCCGCTCGAGTCCCCGGATCCGGCCCACCGCTCGAGCCACCGAGCAGCAGCAGAAGCCCCAGACCCGAGCGTGGCGAGCGCGTCCCCTCCGCCCGCGACAGACGTTCTTGTGGGGTGCTCCTGGGTGATGCTGGTATACGGAGGCTCTTGTGGGGTGTTCCCCGGTATATGGAGGGTCTTGTGGATTGCTTGTGGTATACAATCAGTCCTGTGGGGTGTTTCTAGTATATGGAGGGTCTTGTGGGGTGTTCTCAGTATATGAAGGCTCCTGTGGGGTGTTCCCGGTATTCGGAGCCTCTTGTGGGGTGTTCCCCGGTATATGGAGGGTCTTGTGGATTGCTTGTGGTATACAATCAGTCCTGTGGGGTGTTTCTAGTATATGGAGGGTCTTGTGGATTGCTTGTGGTATACAGTCAGTCCTGTGGGGTGTTTCTAGTATATGAAGGCTCCTGTGGGGTCTTCCCGGTATGCGGAGGCTCTTGTGGGGTGTTCCCGGTATACGGGGAGGCTCTTGTGGGGTGTTCCCGGTATATGGGGAGGCTCTTGTGGGGTGTTCCCGGTATACGGGGAGGCTCTTGTGGGGTGTTCCCGGTATACGGAGGCTCTTGTGGGGTGTTCCCGGTATACGGAGGCTCTTGTGGGGTGTTCCCGCTATACGGAGGCTCTTGTGGGGTGTTCCCGCTATACGGAGGCTCTTGTGGGGTGTTCCCGGTATTCGGAGCCTCTTGTGGGGTGTTCCCGGTATACGGAGGCTCTTGTGGGGTGTTCCCGGTATACGGAGGCTCTTGTGGGGTGTTCCCGGTATACGGAGGCTCTTGTGGGGTGTTCCCGCTATACGGAGGCTCTTGTGGGGTGTTCCCGCTATACGGAGGCTCTTGTGGGGTGTTCCCGGTATACGGAGGCTCTTGTGGGGTGTTCCCGGTATACGGAGGCTCTTGTGGGGTGTTCCCGGTATATGGAGGCTCTTGTGGGGTGTTCCCGTTATACGGAGGCTCTTGTGGGGTGTTCCCGGTATACGGAGGCTCTTGTGGGGTGTTCCCGGTATACGGAGGCTCTTGTGGGGTGTTCCCGCTATACGGAGGCTCTTGTGGGGTGTTCCCGGTATACGGAGGCTCTTGTGGGGTGTTCCCGCTATACGGAGGCTATTGTGGGGGGCTCTCTGATGTTTCGGGGTCGCCTCATTACTCGCTGACCTCTCCAGTTTTCTCCTCAGCTCCTCTTTCCCTTATCTCTCCTGGTATCACACAGGAGCTCAGTAGTGGGCGTGTCTTCACAGGCCGGGCCCCGCCCCGGTCACCATGGAGGCGGCGGGGTACATAAGTCTGCGCTCTGCGCTCCGCCCTCATTCCCAGTGATGGAGCTGAGCGGCTGTGTGCTGCTCCTTCTGCTGTGTGTGCGGGCGGCGGCCGAGATCCACACCGTGTACTGGAACAGCACCAACCGCAGGTGAGGGGAGCAGTGCTCTGCAGGGGGGGACGTGTAATGCGGGGGGAGCAGTGCTCTGCAGGGGGGACGTGTAATGCGGGGGGAGCAATGCTCTGCAGGGGGGACGTGTAATGCGGGGGGAGCAATGCTCTGCAGGGGGGGACGTGTAATGCGGGGGGAGCAATGCTCTGCAGGGGGGACGTGTAATGCGGGGGGAGCAATGCTCTGCAGGGGGGACGTGTAATGCGGGGGGAGCAATGCTCTGCAGGGGAGAAGTGTAATGCGGGGGGAGCAATGCTCTGCAGGGGGGACGTGTAATGCGGGGGGAGCAGTGCTCTGCAGGGGGGGACGTGTAATGCGGGGGGAGCAATGCTCTGCAGGGGGGGACGTGTAATGCGGGGGGAGCAATGCTCTGCAGGGGGGGACGTGTAATGCGGGGGGAGCAATGCTCTGCAGGGGGGACGTGTAATGCGGGGGGAGCAATGCTCTGCAGGGGGGACGTGTAATGCGGGGGGAGCAATGCTCTGCAGGGGGGACGTGTAATGCGGGGGGGGCAATGCTCTGCAGGGTGGAAGTGTAATGCGGGGGGAGCAATGCTCTGCAGGGGAGAAGTGTAATGCGGGGGGAGCAATGCTCTGCAGGGGAGAAGTGTAATGCGGGGGGAGCAATGCTCTGCAGGGGGGACGTGTAATGCGGGGGGAGCAGTGCTCTGCAGGGGGGACGTGTAATGCGGGGGGAGCAGTGCTCTGCAGGGGGGGACGTGTAATGCGGGGGGAGCAATGCTCTGCAGGGGGGACGTGTAATGCGGGGGGAGCAATGCTCTGCAGGGGGGGACGTGTAATGCGGGGGGAGCAATGCTCTGCAGGGGGGGACGTGTAATGCGGGGGGAGCAATGCTCTGCAGGGGGGGACGTGTAATGCGGGGGGAGCAATGCTCTGCAGGGGGGACGTGTAATGCGGGGGGAGCAATGCTCTGCAGGGGAGAAGTGTAATGCGGGGGGGGCAATGCTCTGCAGGGGGGAAATGTAATGCGGGGGGACGTGTAATGCGGGGGGAGCAATGCTCTGCAGGGGAGAAGTGTAATGCGGGGGGAGCAATGCTCTGCAGGGGGGACGTGTAATGCGGGGGGAGCAGTGCTCTGCAGGGGGGAAATGTAATGCGGGGGGAGCAATGCTCTGCAGGGGAGAAGTGTAATGCGGGGGGAGCAATGCTCTGCAGGGGGGACGTGTAATGCGGGGGGAGCAGTGCTCTGCAGGGGGGGACGTGTAATGCGGGGGGAGCAATGCTCTGCAGGGTGGAAGTGTAATGCGGGGGGAGCAATGCTCTGCAGGGGGGAAATGTAATGCGGGGGGAGCAATGCTCTGCAGGGGAGAAGTGTAATGCGGGGGGAGCAATGCTCTGCAGGGGGGACGTGTAATGCGGGGGGAGCAGTGCTCTGCAGGGGGGAAATGTAATGCGGGGGGAGCAATGCTCTGCAGGGGAGAAGTGTAATGCGGGGGGAGCAGTGCTCTGCAGGGGGGGACGTGTAATGCGGGGGGAGCAATGCTCTGCAGGGTGGAAGTGTAATGCGGGGGGAGCAATGCTCTGCAGGGGGGAAATGTAATGCGGGGGGAGCAATGCTCTGCAGGGGAGAAGTGTAATGCGGGGGGAGCAATGCTCTGCAGGGGGGACGTGTAATGCGGGGGGAGCAATGCTCTGCAGGGGGGACGTGTAATGCGGGGGGAGCAATGCTCTGCAGTGGAGAAGTGTAATGCGGGGGGAGCAATGCTCTGCAGGGGGGACGTGTAATGCGGGGGGAGCAATGCTCTGCAGGGGGGACGTGTAATGCGGGGGGAGCAATGCTCTGCAGGGGAGAAGTGTAATGCGGGGGGAGCAATGCTCTGCAGGGGAGAAGTGTAATGCGGGGGGAGCAATGCTCTGCAGGGGAGAAGTGTAATGCGGGGGGAGCAATGCTCTGCAGGGGAGAAGTGTAATGCGGGGGGAGCAATGCTCTGCAGGGGCTGTGCAGGGAGCGCAATGCTCTGCAAAGGAGAAATATAATGCAGGGGCTGTGCGGGGGGAGCAATGTGCTCTCAAGTTGTGATGTTCTGCTCATCTGTGCAATATGCTGCTGTACTGAAGTTGATGCTCTTCTTTGGTGACTTGTTAACTATAAAGTCATAATCTGCAGAGTTCTGTTCTAGTGAGGGTAATGCTCTGCAGGACTGAGGACTTGGCGTGATGCCCTGATCTAGTGTGGGTAACGCTCTGCAGGACTGAGGACTTGGTGTGATGCTCTGCAGTGCCCTGATATAGTGAGGGTTATGCTCTGCAGGACTAAGGACTTGGTGTGATGCTCTGCAGTACCCTGATATAGTGTGGGTAACGCTCTGCAGGACTGAGGACTTGGTGTGATGCTCTGCAGTGCCCTGATATAGTGAGGCTTATGCTCTGCAGGACTAAGGACTTGGTGTGATGCTCTGCAGTGCCCTGATATAGTGTGGGTAACGCTCTGCAGGACTAAAGACTTGGTGTGATGCTCTGCAGTGCCCTGATATAGTGAGGGTTATCCTCTGCAGGACTAAGGACTTGGTGTGATGCTCTGCAGTGCCCTGATATAGTGTGGGTAACGCTCTGCAGGACTGAGGACTTGACGTGAAGCCCTGATCTAGTGTGGGTAACGCTCTGCAGGACTGAGGACTTGGTGTGATGCTCTGCAGTGCCCTGATATAGTGTGGGTAATGTTCTGCAGGACTGAGGACTTGGTGTGATGCTCTGCAGCCTCCAGGTACCAGCATGTTCTTTTCTTTCCTGGGATCTGACTCATTATTACTCAATAACAGCCCAGGTGCCGAGAAGTTCCTCCACCGAGCGCGGCTGCACTCAGTCATCTGTGATGTCATAATCGTCCTATCTGTGTGTTTGATGTCACCAGATCGCTGCATGTATATTGTGACCAGACTGCTGTGTGTGTTGTCAGTAGTCGTGTGTGTGTGTGTGTGTGTGTGTGTGTTGTCACTGTACCTGTGTGTGTGTGTGTGTGTGTTGTCAGTAGTCCTGTGTGTGTGTGTGTTGTCAGTAGTCCTGTGTGTGTGTGTGTGTGTGTGTGTTGTCACTGTACCTGTGTGTGTGTGTGTGTGTGTGTTGTCAGTAGTCCTGTGTGTGTGTGTTGTCAGTAGTCCTGTGTGTGTGTGTTGTCAGTAGTCCTGTGTGTGTGTGTGTGTTGTCAGTAGTCCTGTGTGTGTGTGTTGTCAGTAGTCCTGTGTGTGTGTGTTGTCAGTAGTCCTGTGTGTGTGTGTGTGTGTGTGTTGTCAGTAGTCCTGTGTGTGTGTGTGTGTTGTCAGTAGTCCTGTGTGTGTGTGTGTGTGTGTTGTCAGTAGTGCTGTGTGTGTGTGTGTGATGTCAGCTGTGTGTGTGTGTGATGTCAGCTGTGTGTGTGTGTGTGATGTCAGCTGTGTGTGTGTGTGTGTGTGATGTCAGCTGTGTGTGTGTGTGTGTGTGATGTCAGCTGTGTGTGTGTGTGTGTGTGTGTGTGATGTCAGCTGTGTGTGTGTGTGTGTGATGTCAGCTGTGTGTGTGTGTGTGTGATGTCAGCTGTGTGTGTGTGTGTGTGATGTCAGCTGTGTGTGTGTGTGTGTGATGTCAGCTGTGTGTGTGTGTGTGATGTCAGCTGTGTGTGTGTGTGTGTGATGTCAGCTGTGTGTGTGTGTGTGTGATGTCAGCTGTGTGTGTGTGTGTGTGATGTCAGCTGTGTGTGTGTGTGTGTGATGTCAGCTGTGTGTGTGTGTGTGTGTGTGTGTGTTGTCAGCTGTGTGTGTGTGTGTGTGATGTCAGCTGTGTGTGTGTGATGTCTCCGGCCCACCGTGCTTGTGATGGCCGCTCACTGTGGCACAGTCCAGGGTAGGGGTACAGTTACACTATAGAGGGGTCTCTGCAGAGGTAGCTGTGTGGGGGAGGGGTATTGCCCCCTGTGTGTGCACATAGGGGCAGGCTGGCGCTGTGGACTCCTCCAGGGACTCCAGCACTGAACTCCTAAACAAACTACATAAAATGTAGGAGGATGACCCGAAACATCCCATCTGATGGGCGTTGTAGTGCCAATTACTGATGGGCCCTGTGTAAGCGGGGAGCGCAGGGTCCTGTTTGTGGTGGTGCTGGTACTCTAGGGTCACACACTCTGGGCTGCCAGTCCTTGTTTTTTCCTCTCAGGATGGCCGTGCAGGAAGCGTCCCCCTCTCCAGCTTTTTCCTTTCTCACAGGCCTCCTCCTTTCTCTTTGGCCGTTCCCAGGCACAATGCCAGGCACGGAGAGGGGGGCAGTGTCCACTGCCCTGGCCTGAGGCCTGTAGTCGTCAGGACTGGGCCGCAGAGCTATCAGACAGGTATGTAGGTAGAACTGGTAAATCCGCTGCCGCTTATCTCCAGGCCCTGCAGGCAGAACCAGCCAGCCTCCTGGCCTCGCCCGTCCCAGGCCGCTGAGCTGTACATTCCCAGCAACTCCCAGGAGCTTGCACTCTACAGCTGCAGCCTCGCACTTGGCTCAGAGTGTTGTGTGTAATCCTGTGCACACGGTGCTGCCTCATGGGGGACAACCCTGGAGCGAGCTCATGTTACCGGGAAAACAAATTTTACTCTGAAACTGGAAATCTCCCAACACCGACCGTATCTGCAAGGAGGCAGCACCCGAATAGTCAGAGGTGCCCCACTGACCCTACATACGAGGAGACGGCACCTGAATAGTCAGGTTACCCGCCGAACCTACATACGAGAAGACAGCACCCGAATAGTCAGAGGTGCCCCACTGACCCTACATACGAGGAGACGGCACCTGAATAGTCAGGTTACCCGCCGAACCTACATACGAGAAGACAGCACCCGAATAGTCAGAGGTGCCCCACTGACCCTACATATGAGGAGACAGCACCTGAATAGTCAGGTTACCCGCCGAACCTACCGTACATACAAGAAGACAGCACCCAAATAGTCAGAGGTTACCCACCGACTGTATATGCAAGGAGGCAGCACCCGAATAGTCAGAGGTGCCCCACTGACCCTACATATGAGGAGACAGCACCTGAATAGTCAGGTTACCCGCCGAACCTACATACGAGAAGACAGCACCCGAATAGTCAGAGGTGCCCCACTGACCCTACATATGAGGAGACAGCACCTGAATGGTCAGAGGTTACCCATTGACCGTATATGCAAGGAGGCAGCACCCGAATAGTCAGAGGTGCCCCACTGACCCTACATATGAGGAGACAGCACCTGAATAGTCAGGTTACCCGCTGAACCTACATACGAGAAGACAGCACCCAAATAGTCAGAGGTGCCCCACTGACCCTACATACGAGGAGACAGCACCCAAATAGTCAGAGGTTACCCACCGACTGTATACAGTTAGGTCCAGAAATATTTGGACAGTGACACAATTTCGCGAGTTGGGCTCTGCATGCCACCACATTGGATTTGAAATGAAACCTCTCCAACAGAATTCAAGTGCAGATTGTAACGTTTAATTTGAAGGTTTGAACAAAAATATCTGATAGAAATTGTAGGAATTGTCACATTTCTTTACAAACACTCCACATTTTAGGAGGTCAAAAGTAATTGGACAAATAAACCAAACCCAAACAAAATATTTTTATTTTCAATATTTTGTTGCAAATCCTTTGGAGGCAATCACTGCCTTAAGTCTGGAACCCATGGACATCACCAAACGCTGGGTTTCCTCCTTCTTAATGCTTTGCCAGGCCTTTACAGCCGCAGCCTTCAGGTCTTGGTTGTTTGTGGGTCTTTCCGTCTTAAGTCTGGATTTGAGCAAGTGAAATGCATGCTCAATTGGGTTAAGATCTGGTGATTGACTTGGCCATTGCAGAATGTTCCACTTTTTTGCACTCATGAACTCCTGGGTAACTTTGGCTGTATGCTTGGGGTCATTGTCCATCTGTACTATGAAGCGCCGTCCGATCAACTTTGCAGCATTTGGCTGAATCTGGGCTGAAAGTATATCCCGGTACACTTCAGAATTCATCCGGCTACTCTTGTCTGCTGTTATGTCATCAATAAACACAAGTGACCCAGTGCCATTGAAAGCCATGCATGCCCATGCCACCACGTTGCCTCCACCATGTTTTACAGAGGATGGGGTGTGCCTTGGATCATGTGCCGTTCCCTTTCTTCTCCACACTTTTTTTCTTCCCATCATTCAGGTACAGGTTGATCTTTGTCTCATCTGTCCATAGAATACTTTTCCAGAACTGAGCTGGCTTCATGAGGTGTTTTTCAGCAAATTTAACTCTGGCCTGTCTATTTTTGGAATTGATGAATGGTTTGCATCTAGATGTGAACCCTTTGTATTTACTTTCATGGAGTCTTCTCTTTACTGGTGACTTAGAGACAGATACACCTACTTCACTGAGAGTGTTCTGGACTTCAGTTGATGTTGTGAACGGGTTCTTCTTCACCAAAGAAAGTATGCAGCGATCATCCACCACTGTTGTCATCCGTGGACGCCCAGGCCTTTTTGAGTTCCCAAGCTCACCAGTCAATTCCTTTTTTCTCAGAATGTACCCGACTGTTGATTTTGCTACTCCAAGCATGTCTGCTATCTCTCTGATGGATTTTTTTTTTTTTTCAGCCTCAGGATGTTCTGCTTCACCTCAATTGAGAGTTCCTTAGACCGCATGTTGTCTGGTCACAGCAACAGCTTCCAAATGCAAAACCACACACCTGTAATCAACCCCAGACCTTTTAACTACTTCATTGATTACAGGTTAACGAGGGAGACGCCTTCAGAGTTAATTGCAGCCCTTAGAGTCCCTTGTCCAATTACTTTTGGTCCCTTGAAAAAGAGGAGGCTATGCATTACAGAGCTATGATTCCTAAACCCTTTCTCCGATTTGGATGTGAACTCTCATATTGCAGCTGGGAGTGTGCACTTTCAGCCCATATTATATATATAATTGTATTTCTGAACATTGTTTTTGTAAACAGCTAAAATAACAAAACTTGTGTCACTGTCCAAATATTTCTGGGCCTAACTGTATGCAAGGAGGCAGCACCTGAATAGTCATAGATGTCCCAGCAACCCTACATACAAGGAGGCAGCACCCGAATAGTCAGGTTCCCCACCAACTATACAGACAATGGAGCAGAACCGATGTCGGGTTACCCACCGACTGTACGTACAAGGAGCAGTACCAAAGATGTCAGGTTCCCCATAGACTGTACCATACGTCAGGTTCCCCACTGACTGGACATTCGAGGGTCAGTACCAGATATGTCAGGTTGCCGACAGACTATATGTATGATGGAGCAGAACCGATATGGCAGGTTCCCCAAGGACCCCTAGATACGAGGGGACAGTACCCGATATGTCAGGTTCCCCACTGACCCTACATACAGTAGGTCCCACTATATTACAGGGAAGTATGAATTGGTTTTCCAGTACAGAAGGGTCTGCGGACCCCTTTCTATATGAGCTATCACACTGCCCGTCATATCGCTGTGATTCTGGGTGACGGTCGTTACCACAGGAGGTGGTGGCGACCATCGCTCTCCTCCTCATCACTTGTACTTTTTAATGAGCATCTTGTTGTTGGCGGCCCCTCCCCCGACCGCAGACAATGCTCTCGCCTGTAAACATCGCGTCATTGTCCACAATGTGCATATTAGTAAAAGCAAACAGGCCCGGGAGCGCAGCCTAAAATCACACGTCCCCGACCAGTCCGCCCAGCAATCAGGGCCAATAACTGATTAACCCAGAGTTACGTGCGAGCACAACACCCCGCGCTGCGCACACACCCCTCTCTGCAGATGGCACTGCGCCAGATGTACTCTGCTAAACCAAAGAGCCTCTTGTCCTCAGGACATGGCGTTACTCCACAGAGACAACCCCACCTCATTCCACGTGTTCTCCGGCCCCAATAAAGGGAACGGCTCGGACACTGCATACTTGGCCTTGTGACTAGTAGAGCTGTGTGTCAACTTACAGGCACCTGAATTAGGAATTAATGTGAACCTGGCTTGCTTCACTGGCTGCCATGAAAGCTCCACATTTAATTTCCTGTAATTGGGTGCCCCCTCCACTTTGCATAAGTAAACATTGTGGGGCTAGGGGGCAGTTACAATTCAGCTTTCCATTATGGCTTGAATGTCGCCCCCATGGCGGTACCCCCCCAACTTTTGAAAAGTTGTTATACAATTAGTAATTATTGTGCCTGAACACCCACCAGAGTTAAGACAAGGCAATTAAACAATATTTTGTGGGTTCGGACAATTGGATACATTCTGAGGGGGCTACTTGCGCCTCTATAACCACCAACCCGGTATTGTCGGCGCAGTGGAAGGTTTGGAGGCTGCGCTAATCACACCCACACATTGCGCAAATGTTTCCAATTTCATGGCTGGGTAATGAGGGGATTTACGTGGTCCCATGTGATAAGCCAATGACAGGAGCAGCGTGATATGGAGCCGGCAGTCTGTGGAGGAGGGGGGATTGGTAAGGAGGGTGAGATGTTTAACACCTGGAACTGAAGGGGAAACAAATGTGACCCTTTGGCAGGAGGATGAAGCGTGTGAGTGTGTGTGCCATGCCAGGGCTGTACTATGTAGCCAGCACATCTGCATAACAATGCCAGTCACCCCTATTGTTCCTACTACATGTTGTCACAATGACCCCAGAATGGTCAATAATCTGGCCTTGACGCCTTCAATGTAGCGTTCACGAGAGCGACTTCATATGGCTGTAGCCTGTCTGGAGTCTGGGAAAGCTGAGTTAGTTCATCTGATAAGAGATGACTGTACCATGTTTTTGGGAAGGAAGAGGAGGAGGTGAGAACTTCGCTTTTATCTCCCCTAGACACGTATGAGTGTGAGATTGGCTCAAACATCCTGGGTTTATTGCGCAAGATACTGCCGGTGCCAAGATATTCCCACCTGACACTGGCGTACTTATAAACACGCTTAACCCCCTACATGTCTGCAGACCCCAGATAAAGGGGCGCGATCACTCCACACCTGGCGGACACTGCTGACTCATCTCTACACATCAGCTCTTTTCATCGCCCGGGGTCACGCTGCGCACTCCGTGGCAGGGGTTCATTCTGCAGGAAGCCATGTTTGTCAACAGACAGCTCACTCCAAAATTCCAGGTGACTACTCAACACGTTCGTCACTTCAGAAATCCGCTCAAGGCCCCCCTCCCCTCCCTGGCTGATTGATATATTACACACCTCTACGGCCTGTATCACACTCGTCAACACCCAGGTGCTAAAAGGGTTAATGTACAATGTGACATAGCGGCGATAACTGCCCCCCAATGTTTTACACCCCAGTAAACGTCCTGTCTTCTTCTCTCCACAGCTTCAGGAATGACTATACTGTGCAAGTCCAGCTCTTGGACTATCTGGACATTGTGTGCCCACATTACGAGGATGACCGCGTTGCGGGCACCGCTGTGGAAAGGTATACACTGTTCCTGGTGGAGCATGAAGAATATGTCACCTGCAAACCGGTGTCCAAGAACCAAGTCCGGTGGGAGTGCAACAACCCCTTCAATCTGAACGGCCCC
This sequence comes from Anomaloglossus baeobatrachus, assembly GCF_048569485.1. Lineage (NCBI taxonomy): Eukaryota > Metazoa > Chordata > Amphibia > Anura > Aromobatidae > Anomaloglossus > Anomaloglossus baeobatrachus. Next base: position 139,594,894 of record NC_134364.1, on the reverse strand, counting down.
GAGAAGTTCAGGGTGAAGTTTCAGAAGTTCACAGCCTTCAGCCTTGGCAAGGAGTTCAAGGAGGGACACAGCTACTACTATATCTGTAAGGGGCACTTCTAATACTACTGTATCTGTAATAGACACTATTACTACTACATCTGTATCTGTAAGGGACACTACCGTATCCCCTACGATTACTACTACTACTGTATCTGTAAGGGGCAATATTATTACTACTACTACTACTGTATCTGTAAGGGGCAATATTATTACTACTACTACTACTGTATCTGTAAGGGGCAATATTATTACTACTACTGTATCTGTAAGGGGAACTTCTAATACTACTGTATCTGTATCGGGCACCACTATTACTGTATCTGTAATAGACACTATTACTACTACATCTGTATCTGTAAGGGGCACTACTGTTTCCCCTACGATTACTACTACTACTGTATCTGTAAGGGGCACTATTACTACTACTACTGTATCTGTATCGGGCACCACTATTACTGTATCTGTAATAGACACTATTACTACTACATCTGTATCTGTAAGGGGCACTACTGTATCCCCTACGATTACTACTACTACTACTGTATCTGTAAGGGGCACTATTACTACTACTACTACTACTATACTATATTTGTAAGGGGCACTATTACTACTACTACTACTATATTTGTAAGGGGCACTACTGTATCTTTATCCCCTACTACTGTGCATGTAAGGGACATTATTACTACTACTCTTATCAGTATGGCACGTAACGGAGTCAACGCACTTGTTTTTCTTATCAATTTCCTGAAAAAAATAGTTCAAGGTTCATCATCAGATTTACAATCGCGCAGTGAATACACGGAAAGTCCTTAAAGGGAAGGTGTCCAAAAAAAAAAAAAATTTCAATAACTGAAAAAATGTAAAGTATTAATGTTTTGTTTAAATATTATTTGTTTTTAATTGAGCAAAATATAAAAAAAATTGTTTGATATTTTCCACTCTTAAACACTAGGAGCAGCTGCTGAAATCCTACAGAAATCCCACTGTAGAACTAGCTCACATTACAGCTGCAGTAAAGTGGGCGGAGTCTTCTCTCCTGTGTGTGATGTCACCTCCCCCTCCCAATCTGGGTGTTTCCAAAAGGATAAGAGAAGATTAACTTTAGGGACACAATGCGGAGCCATTTTGCTGGTGACCACAAATGTCTAAAGTGTCAAAGGACAGCATTAGATACACAGCTCAGCAGACAGTATCACACAGGATAGGATTAGATACCCAGCTCAGCAGACAGTATCACGCAGGATAGGATTAGATACCCGGCTCAGCAGATGGGATCACATACACGGGAGAGGATTAGATACACAGCACGGAGCGGGAAGCGGGGGGGGTGGTGTCATTGGAGACGGCAGGGGAGGGGCACCAGTAATCACACACTGCTCTTGCTGCAGCCGCTGAGGGCGTGCATCCAGGAGAGTGGAGGGGGGTGTCATTGGAGCATTGGAGACGGTAGCAGTGGCGGGGGTGGGGGGAGGGGCGCCGGTACTCACATGCTCTGCATGCACACAAACACCTTCTGCTGCATGATCAGCGGCGGCTGGGTACAGCGGGGGGAGGGGGTGTCATTGGAGACGGTAATGGCGGGAGGGGAGGCGGCCCGGCACCCCGTACTCGCACATCCCGGCGGTTGACAGGAGTAAAGTGGAGCAAACAGCATGGCTGTAAGCTCCACAATGATGGCGCTGATCTCCTCCCTCTGCTGTGATCTGGATAGCCCAGGGGGCGTGTCCAGGTCACAGGAGACGCCTTCTCTAATGTTACTAAATGTGGTCGGAGCCCGACTATCAGTCTATGCCCCAGGGGGCTGCCATAAAGGAGGTGAGAAACAGTTGCTACAGACACGAAATCCCACATGGCAGCCCCCAGTTCTTTAGTAAAATTAGAATTAAATAAAAACTAAATAAGCAGTGATTTTAATTTTGTATGAAATCAAGTATTTTAATAATCACTGTTATTAATACAAAAATAAAAAATCGCGACACCTTCCCTTTAAGAGCCACAGGATATCAGGGAGGTTATATATCCGGGGTGGTGGGGTTTATTGGGGAATTGGTGCTTTGCTCCATCCCCTAGGGGTGAGGTGATCAGAGAATGGGGCGTTCTGTTCTATTGGGGGGTGAAGTGATCGGGTAGTGGGGCACTCGGCACTCACAGCAGCCGCTAGATCTTGGGCAGATGTGACTGTGTTTCGGGGATCCGTCATGTAATCATGGTCTTATTGTGAGACGCTTTGCTTGGCACTGGCACCGTCACAGCACATGTACGGGCAGGATGGAGCGGGTGGGGTGAGCCTGTCTCTACTCGCGGCCTAGGTGTGCCCTGTGGGATGCGAGCTCTGGATGCTACAGGAGCCTCCTGACAGATTGTGCGGAGGAGAAATCAGGACAATAATCTTTCACCAAAACACTTCCCAAAAAACATCTTCAGGAAGGCAGAGAGGGAGGGGGTTCCTGCTGGGACATTGTCCTTTGTGCGAAGTATTGTCAGTGGAAGGGGGCCTTACTCCGGGGGGGGGGGGGGTCTCCAGCCTCTTGTCTATTTGGGAGGATCTGATTTCTCTCTGACTCGGGGAAATCTTATTTCTTTGACATGGTTTTCTTTTATTTTTTTTTTACAGCCAAGCCCATCCACCATCATGGGGACTCCTGCCTAAAGCTGAAGGTCCACGTCGGCGGCAAGGCTAGTAAGTGTCCATCTTTCGGTAGCCCCCATCAGGGAATAAACCAAGCAAACCTGGTGGTGGTGAAATATAAGCCCACCAGGAATAATGAGGGCACAATATATTCCTGATAGACACCTTCCATGGGTTGAAAGCTGGCTGTGACTTAGGCCTTGGGCACCTCATGATTGTTATGGCGTGGTGTGTGTGAAGGTTAGAGGATCATCTTTTCTTTCTTTTTGTTTTTCACAGCTCAGCAGCCGTCGACTAATGTCCACACGCCGAGGGCCCGAGTTGTAGCAGGTAAGAACCCCATGGCTTCTCTGACCTTTGCACTTGGGCAGCCTTAATAAAACTGCTCCTGAGGGATTGAAGCTTCTTACTCCCCCTCCCTTAATCCATGAAAATTGGGACCAGGTGCCATAACATCCCAACCCTAGATGTAGAGCACTGGGGGTCGTATACAGTGTCCAGAGGGGGTGGGGATTCTAAAGGACTAGCAGATGAAGGCAATGACATTATCTTCTCTCTGCAGATGACCCGGCAGCACTTCCTGATGTCCTGCGGAGCATCGCTCATAATTCTGCCAATCGGTCGGTCTCACTTGCCCTCTGTGGACTTTTGCTTCCTTTACTTTTCGCTCTGGGATTATGATGCAATATTCCAGAAGGTTGGCCGTATAGACGCTGATGGAGGATATGTAGCAGATAACGCAAGTCTGGTGACCAAAGAATGCCTGGTAGACGCACAAAGTGTAGCCAAAGAACACGAGAAGGCGCAGCTTCTGCACGTCCGGTGCGCCACGTGTGGACACGGGACTGTCCTGCTCAGGGGTCCATATCTCAGCAGAATCTTGCTGGAAGAGATCTGCGTCACAACCCCTGAATATCTCTATGAGATGGAAGAAGACACGGGCTGGCAGCAGCAGCGCCCTCACTAACAGTATTGGCCCCGCTGGGGGCCCCCCATAGTGTAGCCATATGTATATATGTAAATGATAGAGTTTATTTATAGAGGACTTCATATATTAGACTCACTGTCCCATATAGACAGACGCCCCCTCCTGGCCGGAGTGCCGCCTCGGGAAAACGCTGTATACTACAGTACAGGAGCAGGACACGTACAAGTCTTTATAGAACTGGAATTTTATATGCCTTAAATAAAGATTTTTATCTTCTGTTCTTATGGTATGTGTTTTTCCAGACCCTCACAACACCTACTGGGGGCAGAGATCTACCAACATAGACATAGAGGACACCATATCTAGATCCATAATCCCAAGAAGGCAGAATGCCGCAAACATGGGGAGGGAACGATCTATGAGACATCATACCTAAAGTGGGCTTTACACGCAACGACATCGCTAACGAGATGTTATTGGGGTCACGGAATTCGTGACGCACATCCGACCTCGTTAGCGACGTCGTTGCGTGTGAATCGCAGGAACGACAGTTTTTGATCAAAATTACTTGCCTGATCGTTGACACGTTGTTCCTTTCCCGAATATCGTTGCTGTTGCAGGACGCAGATTGTTTGTGGTTCCTGCGGCAGCACACCGCTATGTGTGACACCGCAAGAACGAGGAACATCACCGTACCTGCGGCCCCCCGCAATGAGGAAGGAAGGAGGTGGGTGGGATGTTCGGCCCGCTCATCTCCACTTCTATTGAGTGGCCGCTTAGTGACGCCGAACGAACCGCCCCCTTACAAAGGAGGAGGTTCGCCGGCAACAGCGACGTCGTTGGGCAGGTAAATATGTGTGACTGGTCCTAGCGATGTGCGCCACGGGCAGCGATTTGCCCATGACACACAACCGACGGGGGCGGGCGCTTTCACCAGTGACATCGCTAGCGATGTCGCTGTGTGTAAAGCCCGCTTTACCCATAATACTAAAAGGGTATAGCCACCAACATTTTCAAGGGGGGACAATGTACAAGACACCATACCCTAACCCATAATCCCAGAAGGGCAGAGCGCCACCAACATGGGAGGTAACTATGTATAAGACACCATACCTAACCTATAACCCCCAAAAGATTATAGCCATCAACATGGAGGGGGGGGGAACAAAGTACAAGACACCATATCCTAACCCATAGTCCCAAGACTGAGTATGGGACATAATATCCTGACCCTATAAACCCTGGAGAGGTCAGAGTACTATAAACATGGAAAGGGGGATGACTTGTGAGCCACCATATCCTAACCCATAATCAATCGCAGGAGGGCAGACTGCCACCAACATGGAGGAGGGGAGACTACACCCAAGACACGGCATACTAGACACAATATCCTGATCCCATAATCCCTTTGCCCTATCCTTGTGGGTTAGGATATGGTCTCATACAACGTCCTCCCCGCCTTTTATAGCGAACTGCCCTCTCTTGAGACTATGGGTCAGGATATGGTGTCTTGTACACCGTCCACTCACTCTCCATCTTATGGTGCTCTTCCCTGAGAGCGTTAGCAACATGGAGAGGGAGGATGACATGCTAGACACAATATCCTTACCCCATAATCCCAGGAGAGGGCAGAGTACCAACAACCGGGAAGAGCGTCATAAGGTGGAGAGTGGGTGGACTGTGGAAGAGAAACCATTTCCTAACCCATAATCCCAGAAGAGGGAAGAGCACCATAAGGCAGGGGGGGACGTTGTATGATAAACAATATCCTAACCCACAAGGATAGGGCAGAGTGCCACCAGTGAGGAGGGACGGTGTATGAGACACCATATTCTAATCTATAATCCCATGGTAGCATAAAGCCCACTATAACCAATTAACTTACCATTAATAAAGAATAAATACTCAGACACATGACATTTGGATAAAAATGGCCGTGGTGTTTTATTATTGGTAACTTGATAAATTAAATTCACCATATTATTAAAATTAAATAACCATAAAATTCCATAAATACCACCATAAAGTACCATTAACCACTTATAAAACCAACAATCCACCCAACATAGTTGGGCGATTTTTCCCCAAACGGCCGAGTATTAACAATACGAGGCCCCCCCCAAACACCGCAGCCATTTTTCTATCATATTCTGGATACCCACATTAAAAATGTCCAGACCAACGTCAGAGAGATGTACTCCATCTGCCTGTACAGGCCAACCGTAAAACCTTCCAGATCACTATGGCGATATGAGAAGTCGCCCAAACCAACAAAAAATATTGCCATGTCGCGATTGACACGTTTCCTTATTTTTTCCAAAAAGGCAAGCTGGCCATTCCAAACCAGTCTCGGTACAATTTCAGAAAAAATCAATGCTGAATAAGGAAAAAGATTCTTTATGAGCGCAAAATCTCTGCGGAAATTAGATAACAAGTCCAAAGTCTTTATTTTACCCAAGTCATTCCCTCCAATGTGTAAAATAATAAGGTCAGGATACGGGTGAGTCAACAGCATACCTTTTAAGGTGCCAACTAAATTAGAAAATTTTAGCCCTCTTATACCGTACTAAAAAACATTTATCAGATCATACTGAAAAGATAAGTTCTCTGTGTAACGTCTACAAGCCGCTCTCCTCTGCGCCCAATGTATAAATGAATGACCCACAAGCCAAATCACCATTGGGCCTAGAATTGGAGAGAGACAGAATAAATTAATTATAATAACTTAGGGCGTATATATAACTGATAGCGTTTTGACGCCCATCTACCAATTTTACCAATTCTTTTTCCTTTGAGGCCAGCTCTTGCCGCCTCGGTTGCCGCCCCGATCCGAAAAGAATGTGATGAGAAGTTGGAGCTATCTAGCTGCAACTTAACCATACATTTTTTAATATTGCATTAAAATGAAACTTAGTGGCAGGAGAACCATCTACATGTAAAAACAACAAACCCGGGGTATCCCCCCGTACAGTAAGCCATTGACATAAATTGGTGACGGGGCATATACATGAACCCCGTAAAGGGCGCAACTTCACAGAACACCCTTTACCAAGGTGGTCCAATTTTGACCTACTAATAAATAACACAGCACCAGAGTCAGATACATTAACATCCTTCCTATATAAACCCGACTATGTGACAACAACTCACTTATCTTGAGTGCTGCGAAGAAACAAATCACAAAAGCAGCACGAAATAAACATAACTCAAAATTATTAAAACAAACTTCACTCAACATAAACCATAACCTTTCTAATAGATTCACGGATATAGGCCTGCGGCGATCAGGCACCACACAACCTTTTTTACAACCCTTTAGTGCCTGCCGAACCGCAAATAAGCTTAATAGAGACTCCTCACCATATAATTTTAAGAAAAACGAGATTCCACAAAATGTTTTATACAAAAAGGTATAACGATAACCTAAACCAACATAAAAATTCAAAAAAAACCAAGTGCTGTAGACACATCACACTTGTGGGGAAACAGATTCCTGGAATCACAAAATTGATTCCAAGCCAACCAAGCAGCCGAGTATGCTTTCCATGTCCTTGGTGCAATAGAATTTTTAATGGAAGCTGCTACTAATCCAAAAATTGCCTCCCATAGCTGGGACGGGCATGCATTCAAAAGGGGGTCCATCTTTCCTGAACTCTCCCTGAATTCCTCTAACCGCTGAGAAGAGAGGTAAAAAACGGAAGCATTAGTGCATTCAGAAACAAAACGAGCCTTCAACCAAATATTCCACCTCAAACACAAAAGGACCAATATACCACCTAGAAACCTACACTTCACCACCAAGGTGTTCAAAGCAAAAACCAAACCTTGACAATGCGATATGAGTATAATCCTCTTATTCGCTAGTTCCTTACCCCAAATATGCACTGAAACAAAAACCGGAAAAAGCTCCAATAACACCTGCTTCTCCAGCAAACCTTCAGACAACCAAGATGAAGGCCATGAAGAAAAGCACCAGTGTGTACGAAAAATCGTACCGAACCCCACTTCCTTAGACACCCCTGTAAACCAAAGTAGATCCTGAGACAACATAAAATCCTGCTGAACGCAGCTAATTCCGTGAAAACTTTCTAAAAATTCACACCAAATTGTTAAATCCTTCCTCATCTCCCACGAAATTCTAATGTGTGAACCTGAACACCTAACACCCTTAGTTGCATCATACAAACGTCTTGAAAACACTCTCCCCATTGGCAAAATTCTTAATGCAAAGTTCAAACCACCCAGCAGAGATTGGAGCTCTCGCAGGGTACACTTTTTCTTCACTACAAAAAACTCGCAATACAGCCTTTTAACTTCATAATCTTCTGGCCAGGGAGTCTCAATTCCATTTTTTGCAAATCCAAAACAATCCCTAAAAACTCGAGCTCTGTACAAGGGGAAACTGTTTTATCATGAGCTAACGGAACCCCAAAAAACTTCATCAAACCCAAAAATTTATTTAGTAATTGCAAACAACGTCCTGACCTACCAACAAATAAGAAATCGTCCAAAAAATGGAACATACCCCCCTCTGCAAAAACCCCTCTTGAACTGCCCAATGCAAAAACGTGGAAAATGACTCAAAATAATAACATGATAAAGAAAAACCCATAGGGAGGCACCTGTCAAAATAAAAAGAACCCTCAAAACAAAAACCCAAAGAATTAAAACCCAAGGGGTTAATTGGCAGAAGCCGGAAGGCAGACTGAATATCTGATTTGGCCAGGAACAAACCGGGCCAAACTTCCGTAACAAAATCCACTGCCTCATCAAAAGATGTGTAACTCACCGAAGATGCATTAGGATCAATAGCATCATTCAGTGAGCTACCTGTTGGATAAGACAGGGGATGTATGATCCTAAAAGAATTAACCTCCTTCTTGGGGACAACCCCCAAAGGTGATATCCTAAGATTTGTAAACGGAGGAAATTCAAAAGGACCAGACACCCTGCCCAACAACCGTTCTTTTTCAATATGTGACCTGACTACCTCCTTATGGCTATCAACTGATTGTAAATTCTTAGTTACATTACAACCTATACCTTCAAAAGAAGGTACAGGAAAACCTGCCTGAAACCCACTAAGAACCAGAGCCGCCTTCGGCCTGTCTGGAAAACGATCTAGCCACGGGAGCATTCCTTCCAGGCTCACTGGAGTCTGAGCCTATGAAAAACTGCTCCCTAACACCAGATGGCTGTACCGTGGACTGACCATGCTTTTTAAAACATTTAAGCAAGGGGTGAGCCCCGCCACAAAACGAGCACTCATGGCGAAAGCGACAGTTACCCTGCCACTTGCACGAGGACTCATTGAATGCAAAGCACACCCCCCTTTTTGAATTGACATCCACCTGCTGTCTGTGAGGGTTCTGTTACTGAGGCAGCATTAAATTCAGCCATAACCCGACATCTTTAACACCCCACTTGACAGCAGGGTGAACCGCCAATTTCTGTCTGAAAGACTCATCGTAATTCAGCCACGCTAAGCCACCGAAACTACGATAAGCCTCCAGAATACAATCTTGGTGTTGAAACAAACCACTACAAACCACTACAAAATCCAAAACACATAAAAAACTCTATTGTATACAGCCAGGCTATCAGGTACAATCGGATATGTTCCAACAGTACAGATAGAGACAATCACCTTGAGGGCCTCAGAAAAACCTTTTTGAATCAAGGCTACCACCCAAGAACAATTGAAAACCAGATTATAAGAGCCACCAGAATATCAAGAAACCATCTTCTACATTATAAAACCAAAGAAGAGAACAACCGGGTCCCTCTTGTAGTCACCTACAATCCACATCTGGAGGTGTTTAGAGGAGCTGCACGGAAACTACAACCATTACTGCAAAAAGATGCCCGGTTAAAATCTATTTTTCCAGACCCCCCACTTCTGTGTTTTAGACAGCCCCCAAATCTAAGAAGCATCATTGTCAGAAGCTCCCTGTCCTCTCCAACACCAACAGGAACATTTCCCTGCAACCAGAAAAAATGCAAGACCTGTCCATTAATATTGACAACGGACAAGATAAAGATTCCCAGATCACATCAGGACTACAAGATCCCAGGTACGTTCAGCTGCACCACAACCAATGTGGTGTACTTAATTATATGTACCAAATGTCCAACTGGGGGTCTGTATGTAGGGGAGACAGGACAACAGCTCAGGACAAGGATGAATTCTCACCGCCACACAATTAGAGAAAAAAGGATGGATCTACCTGTGGCCAAACATTTTTGTAACCCAGACCACAGCATCATGGACATGAAATTGCTGGTATTGAAAGGAAACTTCAAGTCCCAGAGAGACAGGAGACTATGGGAGTACAAACTTATGATGACCTTTGACACATTCAGAGAAGGAATGAATGTGTCTCATGGATTCATGTCTTTTTACATCAGTTAAGAGATGTGCTCCTCTGACCATCCGAGCGTGTCACAGCCCTGGACCAGACCCTTATCAAAGGACAATAAAACTTTCACACTGAACTGCAGCAGTATTTATGGCTAGAACAGCTTGTCCCCCTGCCATAGAGATAGTTCTGTTTCATATAACTTGTTCTTTTTTTTTTTTTTTTTACTGCACTATTCTAAGTCCTGTTGTGTATAAATACGTGACTCTTCAGATTTTGTGTTATACCATGCCTGATGAAGAGACCTGAGTAGTCTCGAAAGCTTGCAATTATTACCATCTTTTCAGTTAGCCATTAAAAGGTATCAACCACTGAGGACTCTCTGTTCTTTTAAACAATTTTTTTACAAAATTTAGGAAACTTTTCCCCAAGAACTGCAGCATAAATGGAGAAAGCCTGCAACCATGAATAAAATGATTTAAATTTTTCCTTCACTCTGACTCAACCTCTTGTTTTCCATCAGGTTTCTCCACTTTATGCTGCAGCTCCCTAGCAACCGGTAAAAGAGAAAAGATATCTACATACGCCTGTCTCCAAATCTTTTCCTTAGTGGAAGCACTGAGATGAAAAACCCAAAGGGGAAACATCACATGTCAGTGCTTCCTTTAAATGAGGTTCCGCCACCCCAGGGAACCTGTCCTGAATAGAAACTTCAGCAGCAGGTGCCTGGGGAAGCACTACATGGCCCCCCAAGTAGCTCAGACAGAGTCCTAATGACAATGTCCTTTACCGTTATCCCTAACATTGGGTGCTCCAGCAAGGGGGCTCTCACCATGTCCTCGCTCCAGGGTCCTTCCATCGCGTTGAACGGATGTTGCCGCGACGTCCTCTTCAGCTTCTTCAGTCGAGCTCCAGGCCTGCGTCGCCGCTGCCAAAGCCCCAGCTGAGCTCTTTTGCAATGGGGCCGGCGGCGCGTACAGGCCTGTAAGCGACCCAGGATCTCTGCTGTGACCGGCCACAGCAGCCGGAGCGGAACCCCTGGCGGCGACTTCCGGAATAATCGCCCGCCAGGCATTCTGGGAGTCGCGTCCTGATGACGCGGCCAAATCCCGTCGGCTTCTTGAGCGGTCTCGCGATGCTCCGGTCCCTCCTCTCGCTGGAACTCCCGCCTCTCGCGATATCTCCGACGCCTTCCTCTCCGCGCCGCGCCGACCGCGAGCAGATGCCGACCTCTTCCTCCCTCCGCCGGACCGCTGGGAACAGGATGCAGGCGGTGAGTCGACGTCGCTCTTCTTCCTCTTCATCCGCAGGGATCTCCGGACGTCTTCTCCATCTCCGGGCCGCAGAAGCTCTTCCCTCCGCGCAGGAACGCCGGCGGGATCCGGAGCTGGATCCAGGACCACTTCGGCGGCTTCGTTCACCGGCGCCAGGCACCTCTTCAGCCACTCCTCGCCGTCCGCTGCGCCGACCCGAGCCATCATCTTCTCCAGGAGGGACTCCATCTGGATTCTTCTTTCTTCACAGCTGGAAACTGACACAGCTGGCTCACAGCTGACTCCTTATAAAGGCAAGTCTCCTGCATATTTACCTCTGTCCACCAATGACAGACTTTAAAATTGGCGCGCAGCAGGCTGACCAATCACACAGCCTGCTCGCGTTACTCACAGGGGGCAGATTAACCCCATAAATTCCCATCATAACAACTTCCATTACCACCACGCAGCAGGCTGACCAATCACAGCAGCCTGCTCGTGTTACCACATGAAGGGAATTAACCCTTCATTCCCCATACTGAATTTGGCACCGCTGAATGCCACAACTTAAACTTGAAACACCTATAAACATACTGTCAGGGGGCCCATGCCACCATGTAATCACCAGGCTATACGCTGCTGGTGATTATACAGGAGAGGGCAGAGCCCCACAAGGGGCGGGAAGCCATATGAGGCACAATATCCTGAACTGATAATGTAGGATGGTGCCACCAACACAGAGGAAGGGGAAGACGTACACCATATCCCAACACAATTCTGGGAGAGGACAGTGTTGAAGGGTCGATATGGAGTTTTATGATTGCTTTTCCCAATAGGTGGCGCTAGAGTTGAAGTGCTCTTGCTCATGGAAGAGGCAATGTGCATTCCACTGTGGGAAACGTGAGGCTATGTCCCTAATCCTTATAACAGGGTTATTAAATTTATTTACAGGATGGCAGTGCCCTCTGGTGTCCAGATAAGTGGGCACAACAACCACCTTACAAAGCAGAATATGTTCTAGAGCTCAAGGGCACTACACCCACACAATGCCCCATTCAAGACCTGACGAAGGGGAGATCACGAGGCCGAGACCGCGACTAATCCAGAAATTCCATCCAGATTCCTGTCCAGTAAAGGAGACAAACTCTAGCACAGCGCCACCTATTGGAAGTAGCGATCCTAAAAGTCACAAGTGGATTTTCGACAATCCTTTGCAATATGACTCAGGATATATAAGCCAGATCAGAATCCCAATTTGCTGCAAATTGGGATTCTGATCTGGCTTATATATCCTGAGTCATATTGCAAAGGATTGTCGAAAATCCACTTGTGACTTTTAGGATCGCTACTTCCAATAGGTGGCGCTGTGCTAGAGTTTGTCTCCTTTACTGGAGAGACAATTTGAATATTTCCCAGAGGGGCATTGCAGCTATAAGTCCCCTTACCTGGCAGCCAGACTGGCTTGCAAAGTCTCCTTAAGGAGAATAGTGTTCCCCCGTGATCCAGATTCCTGGAAATCTGTAAAGTGTCCGGACACACGCCAAGGAATTCTCACACCGGCCCGCTCCGTGATTGGTGTAATGGACAATAACCCTGGTCTGCATGACCATCACTCCCAAATCATCTCCAGCAGACATGGCCCTGTTCCTGAAATACTTTGTGCTATAACTCGCAATCACGGTTGCCAGATCTGGATGTTCCTACACTGACATACTCTGTACTGCTGGGGATGCTTAGGGAAGACTATTGGGAAGAAATTTCATACATTTAATAAGAATTTTGAAGCAGAAACTGAACCCAATGATAGTCTACATGTGAACAAGAGGTCAATCAAAACATTCATCATTTACAAGGTCCAAGAAGCTTGTATGTAAAGGAATTGTCACAAATTCTGCTAAAACTCAGACGCAGCGATAAATGTCCTGTATTTTACACCTGCTCGTGTTCTCCTTCTCCCCCCTTTCTTGACATTACCATCCCGTGGTGGACGCCCGTACTGTCCAATCTAATATACACTGGTAAAGAGGGGGGCCTCATTTACACAGCCAGATCACGGCCATTTAATTCCAAAAGGCTGCGATAACATGTTGTCGTCATGTTGTTTATAATTGAATTAATTCAGAATTTGAATCTAGAGCCAGACAATTGATAAAGATATTTCCAGAACGAGAATTCCCTGAAACTTGGAAGAAGGGATAGGAATCATCTCTACTACACAATATCTCCAACGTAAACACCAGGAAAAATACATAAAAAGCTAAGCGGTAACAAGGATGTAATATAACTCCTCTGTATCTGGGGGACACTTAACGCGAGGCACCTTCTGTATCCAGGGAACATGTATCGCAAGGTGTCCTCTGTATCCGGGGAACGTGGAACGCAAGGCTTCCTCTGTATCCGGGGGATGTGTAACGCGAGGAGTCCTCTGTGTCCGGGGGATATGTAAAGCAAGGAGTCATCTGTGTCCGGGGGACATGTACCATGAGGCATTATCTGTATTCGGGGGACGTGTAACGCCAGGCGTCCGCTTCATCCCGGAGACGTATAATGCGAGGCGGCCTCTATCCGGGGAACGTGTAACGTGAGGCATCATCTGTATTCGGGGGACGTGGAACGAGAGGCTTTATCTGTAGCTGGGGGACATGTAAGGCAAGGTGTCCTCTGTATCCGGGGGACGTGTAACACGAGGCGTCCTCTAAATCTGGGGACATGTAATGCGAGGCGTCCTCTGTATCCAGGGGATGTGTAATGCGAGGCATCCTCTGTATCCAAGGAACGTACAACGCGAGGCATCCTCTGTACCGAGGGATAACTAACGCAAAGCGACTACTTTGTCCGGGGGCACTACTTTATCCGAGGCGTCCTCTGTGTCTGGGGGACGTGTAACGTGGGGCGTCCTCTGTATCCTGGGGACGTGTAATGCGAGGCGTCCTCTGTGTCTGAAGGACATGCAACGCGAGGCGTCCTCTGTGTCCATGGGACGTAAAACACGAGGCATTCCCAGTGTCCTGGGGACGTGTAACACTAAGCGTCCTCTGTGTGCTAGGAACATGTAATGCGAGGAATCCTCTATGTCCGGGGAACAGTGAATATGAGGCGTCTTCTGTTTCCGTTTGACTTGTAACGCGAGGCATCCTCTGTGTCCGGTGGACGTGTAACGTGAGGCGTTCTCTGTGTCCAGGGGACGTGTAACGCAAGGCATCCTCTGTGTCCGGGGAAAGTGTAACTCGAGGAGTCCTTTGTGTCTGGGAAAAGTGTAACGCGACGGCTCTTCTGTATCTGGGGGACGTGTAGCGTGAGTCCTTCTCTGTGTCCGAGAGACGTGTAGCGCGAGTGCGCCTCTGTGTCCGGGAGACGTGTAACGCGAGTGCGCCTCTGTGTCCGGGAGACGTGTAACGCGAGGCGTCTTCTGTGTCCAGGGAAAGTATAACTTGAGGAGTCCTTTGTGTCCTGGGGACGAGTAACACGAGGCGTCCTCTGTATCTGGGGGACGTGTAACGTGAGTCCTTCTCTGTGTCCGGGGGACGTGTAACGCGAGGGCTCCTCTGTATTTGGGGGACGTGAAACGTGAGTCCTCTGTGTCCGGACGATGTGTTACGCGAGGGCTCCTATGTATCTGGGGGATATGTAATGTGAGGCGTCCTCTGTGTTCGGGAAACGTGTAACGCGAGGCGTCCTCTGTACCGAGGGATGTGTAACGTGAGACGACTACTTTATCCGGGGGGCACTTTATCCAAGGCATCCTCTGTGTCCGGGGGACGTGTAACGTGGGACGTCCTCTGTGTCTGGGGGACGTGTAACGCGAGGCGTCCTCTGTGTCTGAAGGACGTGTAACCCGAGGCGTCCTCTGTGTCCGGGGGACGAATAACACGAAGCATCTTCTGTGCCCGAAGGACGTGTAACGTGAGGCGTCCTCTGTGTCTGAAGGACATGTAACGCGAGATGTCCTCTGTATTCGGGGGACGTGTAACACGAAGCGTCCTCACTGTCCTGGGGACGTGTAACAAGAAGCGTCCTCTGTGTCCGGGAAACAAAGAATACGAGGCGTCCTCTGTGTCAGTGGGACGTGTAACGCGAGCCGTCCTCTGTGTCCGAGGGACATGTAACGCAAGGAATCCTCTGTGTCCAGGGGATGTGTAACGCAAAGCATTCTCTGTGTTCAGGGAAAGTGTAACTCGAGGAGTCATTTGTGTCCATGGGACGAGTAACGCGAGGCGTCCTCTGTATCTGGGGGACATGTAACGTGAGTCCTTCTCTGTGTCCGCGGGACGTGTAACGCGAGGGCCCCTCTGTATCTGAGGGACATGAAACGTGAGTCCTTCTCTGTGTCCGGATGATATGTAACGCGAGGGCTCCTATTTATCTGGGGGACGTGTAATGTGAGGAGTCCTCTGTATCCAGGGGACATGTAACGCGAGGTGTCCTCTGTATCCGGGGGACGTGTAGCCCGAGTGCTCCTCTGTATCCGTTTGACGCATAATGCGAGGCATCCTCTGTATCCGGGAAACATGTAACGTGAGGCGTCCTCTGTATCTGGGGGACCTGTAACGTGAGTCCTTCTCTGTGTAATGCGAGTGCACCTCTGTATCCGGTGGGACGTGTAACGCAAGGCGTACTCTGTGTCTGGGGAACGTGTAACGCGAGGCGTCCTCTTTATTTGGGGGACATGTAACACGAGTGCTCCTCTGTATCAAAAGGATGTGTAACGCGAGTGCTCTTCTGTGGGGGGCGTGTCACACGAGGGCTCCCCTGTATTCGGGAGACATGTAACATAAGGTGTCTTCTGTATCTGGGGGACGTGTAATGCGAGGGCTCCTCTGTATCTGGGAGACGTGTAATAATGTGAGGCATCTCCTATATCCGGGGGACGTGTAACGCAAGTGCTCCTCTGCATCTGGCACACGTGTAACGTGTGGCGTCCTCTGTATCTAGGGGACGTGTAACGCGAGTGCTCCTCTGTATCCAGGGGACGTGTAACGCGAGTGCTCCTCTGTATCCAGGGGACGTGTAACGTGAGGGCTTCCCTCTATCTGGAGGACATGTAATGGGAGGCGTTCTCTTTATCCCGGGGACGTGTAACATGAGGCATCCTCTGTATCCGGGGACGTGTAATGTGAAGCGTCATCTGTATCCGGGGGATGTGTTATGCGAGGCGTCCTCTGTTTCCGGGGCACGTGTAACGCGAGGCGTTTTCTGTATCTGGGGGACGAGTAACGCGAGTGTTCCTCTGTATCTGGCGGACGTGTAACGTGAGGCATCCTCTGTATCTGGGGGACATGTAACGCGAGTGCTCCTCTGTATCCAGGGGACGTGTAACACAAGTGCTCCTCTTTATACAGGGGGGCGTAAAACACGAAGGATTCTCTGCATCTGGGAGACGTGTAACGTGAGGCGTCTTCTGTATCTGTGGGACGTGTAACGCGAGTGCTCCTCTGTATCCGCGGGACGTGTAAAGTGAGGCGTCTTCTGTATCCAGCGGATGTGTAACGCAAGGCGTCCCCTGTATCCGGGGTACGTGTCACGTAAAACATCCCCTGTATCCGGGTGACGTGTAACGCGAGTGCTCCTCTGTATCCGGGGGACGTGTAATGTGAGACGTCTTCTGAATTCGGGGGACGTGTAACGGAAGTCCTCTGTATCTGGGGAAACGTGTAACGTGAGGCGTCCTCTATATCTGGGGGACTTGTAATGCGAGGGCTTCTCTGTATATGGGAGACGTGTAACTTGAGGCGTCCTATGCATCCGGGGGACGTGTAACGTGAGGCATCCTCAGTGTCCTGGGGACATGTAACATGAAGCGTCCTCTGTGTTTGGGGAACATGTAATGTGAGGAATCCTCTGTGTCCGGAGGACAGTGAATACGAGGCGTCTTCTGTGTCCGTGGGACGTGTAACGGGAGGCGTCCTCTGTGTCTGAGGGACGTGTAATGCAAGGAATCCTCTGTGTCCGGGGGACGTGTAACGCTAGGCGTTCTCTGTGTCCAGGGGACGTGTAACGCGAGGTGTCTTCGGTGTCTGGGGGATGTGTAACGCAAGGCATTCTCTGTGTCCCGGGAAAGTGTAACTCGAGGAGTCCTTTGTGTCCGTGGGACGTGTAACGCGAGGGCTCCTCTGTATCTGGGGGACATGTAACGTGAGTCCTTCTCTGTCCGGACCACGTGTAATGCGACGGCTCCTCTGTGTCCGGGAGACGTGTAACGCGAGTGCTCCTCTGTGTCCGGGGGACGTGTAACGCAAGGCGTTCTCTGTGTCCAGGGAAAGTGTAAATTGAGGAGTCCTTTGTGTCCGGGGGACGAGTAACGCGAGGCGTCCTCTGTATTGGGGGGACGTGGAACGTGAGTCCTTCTCTGTGTCCGGGGGACGTGTAACGCGAGGGCTCCTCTGTATCTGGGGGACGTGAAACGTGAGTCCTTCTCTGTGTCCGGACGATGTGTAACGCAAGGGCTCCTATGTATCTGGGGGACGTGTAATGTGAGGCGTCCTCTGTGTTTGGGAAACGTGTAATGCGAGGAGTCCTCTGTACCGAGGGATGTGTAACGCGAGGCGACTACTTTATCCCGGGGGGCACTACTTTATCCAAGGCGTCCTCTGTGTCCGAAGGACGTGTAACGTTAGACGTCCTCTGTGTCCTGGGGACGTGTAATGTGATGTGTCCTCTGTGTCTGAAGGACATGTAACGCGAGGCGTCCTCTGTGTCCGGGGGACGTGTAACACGAGGCGTCCTCAGTGTCCTGGGGACGTGTAACACGAAGTGTCCTCTGTGTTTAGGGAACATGTAATGCGAGGAATCCTCTGCTTCCGGGGAACAGTGAATAAGAGGCATCCTCTGTGTCCGTGGGACGTGTAACGCGAGGCGTCCTCTGTGTCCGTGGGACGTGTAATGCGAGGGCTCCTCTGTATCTGGGGGATTTGTAACGTGAGTCCTTCTCTGTGTCCGGACGATGTGTAACGCGAGGGCTCCTCTGTATCTGGGGGACGTGTAATGTGAGGCATCCTTTGTGTTCGGGAAATGTGTAACGCGAGGCATCCTCTGTATCTGGGGGAACTGTAACTTGAGTCCTTCTCTGTGTGTGGGGGACGTGTAACGCGAGGCGTCTTCTGTGTCTGGGGGATGTGTAACGCAAGGCATTCTCTGTGTCCGGGGAAAGTGTAACTCGAGGAGTCCTTTGTGTCCGTGGGACGTGTAACGCGAGGGCTCCTCTGTATCTGGGGGACATGTAACGTTAGTCCTTCTCAGTGGACGTGTAACGCGAGTGCTCTTCTGTGGGGGGCGTGTCACACGAGGGCTCCTCTGTATTCGGGAGACGTGCAACGTGAGGCGTCTTCTGTATCTGGGGGACGTGTAATGCGAGGGCTCCCCTGTATCTGGTGGACGTGTAATGTGAGGCATCTTCTGTATTCAGGGGACATGTAATGTGAGGCATCTCATGTATTTGGGGGACGTGTAACGCGAGGAGTCCTCTGTATACGGGGGACGTATACCGTGATGACTTCTCTGTATCCAGGGCACGTGTAACACGCGTGCTTCTCTGTATCTGGGGGATGTGTAACGTGAGGGCTCCTCTGAATTTGAGGGACATGTAACGCGAGTGCACCCCTGTACCTGGGGGAAAATGTAACGCGAGTGCTCCGCTGTATCTGGCGCACGTGTAACGTGAGGCGTCCTCTGTATCTAGGGGATGTGTAACTCGAGTGCTACTCTGTATCCAGGGGACGTGTAACGCGAGTGCTCCTCTGTATCCAGGGGACGTGTAACGCGAGTGCTCCTCTGTATACAGGTGACGTGAAACGTGAGGGCTCCTCTCTATCTGGAGGACATGTAATGAGAGGCGTTCTCTTTATCTGGGGGACGTGTAACGTGAGGCGTCCTCTGTATCCGGGGGACGTGTAATGTGAGGCGTCCTCTGTATCCGGGGGACGTGTTATGCGAGGCGTCCTCTGTTTCCGGGGCATGTGTAACGTGAGGCGTTTTCTGTATCTGGGGGACGAGTAACGCGAGTGCTCCTCGGTATCCAGGGGACGTGTAACATTACTGCTCTTCTGTATCCAGGACATTTGTAACGCGAATGCTACTCTGTATCCGGCGGACGTGTAACGTTAGGCATCCTCTGTATCTGGGGGACATGTAACGCGAGTGCTCCTCTGTATCCAGGCGACGTGTAACGCAGGTTCTCCTCTGTATACGGGGGGCGTATAACACGAGGGCTCCTCTGTATCTGGGAGACGTGTAACGTGAGGCGTCTTCTGTATCTGGGGGACGTGTAACGTGAGTACTCCTCTGTATCCGGAGGACGTGTAACGCAAGTCGTCCCCTGTATCCGGGGGACGTGTAACGCGAGGCATCCCCTGTATCATGGTGACGTGTAACGCGAGTGCTCCTCTGTATCCGGGGGACGTGTAATGTGAGGCGTCTTCTGTATTCGGAGGACGTGTGACGGAAGTCCTCTGTATCCGGGGGAACGTGCAACGTGAGGCGTCCTTTGTATTCGGGGAACGTGTAATGCAAGAGCTTCTCTGTATGCGGGAGACGTGTAACTTGAGGCGTCCTATGCATCCGGGGACGGGTTACGTGAGGCGTCCTCTGTATCCGGGGGACGTGTAACGTGAGGCGTCCTCTGTATCCGGGGTCGTGTAACGTGAGGCGTCCTATGTATCCGCGGGACGTGTAATGTGTCGCCCAGGGCTATGGGGTACTCGGTCCCAGGCGGTGTACTGCTCGGGAGATGTCACTTGGTGGCCGTTGCCCTGACTAGTGTCCCTGGGGATGCTTTTTAAAAGGGGTATATTTACAGGGGAGATTAAATGAAAGTTTATAACGTGACGCCACTTACGGGTTGCGGCTATGTAGATGGAGCCACCACTGCACAGTTCAAACTACTGGGGCTCGTGTTAGTGGTAGCCTGGATGTTAGGCCCTCCGCAAGCAGGGCCGGGCCCCAGAGGATAGGTGATGTAGATGGGTGCAGAAAGGAGGTAGGCCACACAGAGGTTTGCAGTGTAACTGGTTCCTTTGCTCACAATCAGATGGAAACTGGTTACTCGAGGAAGGCTGGTCTTTACTGCTGGTCCCCTTAGTACCAGTGACGGTTTAGTGTTATGATCCGGAACCATGGAAGACCACCACAAATCATTGGTAAAAGGTGACAAGAGCATTGGTGTAATACTATTGTATGTTTTGAGGATTTCGATAGCGTTAGGGCAATGACAGCCAGAGACGAGTTTGTGGTACAAGATGTTTATGATATGTAACCACGGTAGATACACAACAGAAATACACAGTATAACAAACACATGAAAATACCTTTCCGAAACGGAGCGAAGGGGATTCCCGGGGCCACGCACCGGACTCCCCCAGGGAGACCACCAGAGCGAACCCCTATACAGGGACTGTCCGGCAATCAACCCCGGAAGGCCTAAATGCGCCGCAGCCGGGACACAAGGGGCAAGCGGTAAAGTCCAGAAGTGTCCGTACGGGATGAAAGTCCAGAATGGTTATGAACCGGAAGAAACCGGGCAGACGTGCTGACCAAAGACGGCAGACGGAGTCCGGGCACAGTTTGAAGAAACCGGGTGTGGTCCAGAGTCGGTCGGTAGATTTTCAGGAGGATCCAAAGGTAATCAAGTAGCAGCAGCAGCAAAGCAGGAGCACACAGCAAGCAGTATACTCAGGCACTGGACTAGGCTTAGAGGCGGCCTTTTAAGCAGCTGGACAGGAAGTAGGGCAACAGAACATAAAACTCCATGTTAACCGAGGGCAAGCTCTTTCAAAAGAGGACTGGAAAACCCGGAAACCTGACATTACTCCCCCCCCCAGAAACGGCCTCAGGACGGGTCAGGGCCCGGCTTGTCCGGGTACCGTCGATGAAACTGAGCGATCTTCCGGGGTGCTCGAATGTTACCCACCGGTTCCCAGGAATCGTCCTCGGGGGCGTACCCCTGCCAACGTACCAGATACTGAAGCCGACGACGATGGAGCCGGGAGTCAATAATGTCCTCAACCACGAACTGCTCCTCGCCGTCGACCATCACAGGCGGAGGAGGAGGCACGACACGACCATGAAACGTATTGGGAGAGACGGATTTGAGGAGAGAAACATGAAAGACCGGGTGTACCTTTAGATGGTGCGGTAACCGCAGCCGACAGGCCACAGGGCTCACGATCCCGGTGATCTTGAACGGACCGATGAATTTTTGTCCCAGCTTCTGCGAAGGGACACCCAATCTCAGGTTCTTGGTGGATAACCATACAGAGTCCCCTACCTTATACATGGGTGCCGGTTTCCGGTGAGCGTCTGCCGACCTCTTGTAACGCTCCTGAGCTGTAGCCACAGTGTCCTTCAGAACCTCCAGATTTTGTCGTAGCTCTGTCAATCTGTCCTCCACCGCAGGCACTGAGACCGCAACCGGTGACCTAGGCAAAATAGTCGGATGGTAACCCAAGTTAGCAAAGAAGGGCGTTACCTTAGTGGAGCTGCTCTGAGTGTTGTTATACGAGAACTCCGCCAACGGAAGCATCTTCAACCAATCGTCCTGCAGATGGCTGACATAACAGCGAAGGTATTGTTCCAGGGTTTGATTGGTCCGTTCGGTTTGCCCATTTGTCTGAGGATGGTATGCAGAAGACAAACAGACATCAATCTGGAGTGCCGTACAAAACCCCTTCCAGAACCTAGACGTGAACTGCACGCCCCGGTCAGAGATGATCTCGTCTGGAACCCCATGCAATCGGAATACGTTCTGGATAACCAGATCCACTGTCTCTGCGGCTGAGGGAAGACCGGCACACGGAATAAAGTGAGCAGCTTTAGTCAACCGATCCACCACCACTAAAATGGTATTGTGACCGTCTGAGACGGGCAACTCCACAATAAAATCCATTGAGATAGACCCCCAAGGGCGAGATGGCACGGGTAACGGTTGGAGGAGTCCTGTAGGAGCCACACGAGGGACCTTGCACCGGGCACAAACCACACATGAGTGGACATAGTCCTTTACGTCCTTTAAACAGGTAGGCCACCAGAAAAAACGGTTCAGAAATTCCTGCGTCTTCTGTACCCCCCTATGACCAGCCAACACGGAGTCATGGACCAACTTGAGAACCCGAAGTCTTACGGCCTCCGGGACATAAATGCGTCGCTCTCTCAACCACACACTATTCCGAAGAACAAGAGTTACATCATTCGGGGGGGCAGCAAGAAATACGTCACCATCATAGGCCAGCTTGATGTCCTTCCACAAGTCCTGGTCCTGGATTACTCCAACGAAATTGGCATCCGATAACACGGTCTGAGACGGGGTTCCAGGCACGGAGTCCACGGCGTGGATTCGGGACAAGGCATCGGCTTTCCCATTACGTGAACCTGGACGGTATGTAACGACAAAATTGAACTGGTTAAGGAATAGGCTCCAACGGGCTTGCCGTGGAGACAGGCACCTGGCAGACTTAAGAAATTCCAGATTACGATGATCTGTGAGTACTATCACTTGCTGCGCGGCTCCCTGTAAGTGGTGTCTCCATTCCTTGAAAGCGGAAATAATCGCTAACAATTCTTTGTCCGCAATGTCATAGTTCCTTTCTGCAGGGGACAACCGGCGGGAAAAGAAAGCACACGGATGTAAGAGACTCTTGTCCCCAGTCCTTTGAGAAAGGATGGCCCTTAATGCGTAGTCGGAAGCGTCGACTTCCACGATAAAGGGAAGTGCGGGATTCGGATGTACCAATATAGGCGCTGAGGTAAAACAAACCTTGAGACGATGGAAGGCTTCCTGGGCGGACCACACAAACTTCTGTCCTTTCTTGGTTAACAGAGTGATGGGACGAACGATCTCTGAAAAATTACGGATAAAACGTCGGTAAAAGTTGGCAAAACCGACAAAGCGTTGTACCTCTTTGATGTTTCCCGGTTCCGGCCAGTCTAGAATTGCTTGTATTTTGCCAGACTCCATGTTCAGTCCCTGAGGAGAGATGACATAACCTAAGAATTGTATCTGTGAGCAATAGAATTCGCATTTCTCCAGTTTGATGTACAGGTGGTTTTCCCTCAGCCGGGTAAGTACGGTCTTGACGTGCTCCTGGTGTTCCTGTAGGGAATCAGAAAAGATTAGGATATCGTCCAGATAAATCACCATGAATTGGTCCATGATATCCCTAAAAATATCGTTAACTAGATGTTGGAAAGCCGCGGGAGCGTTACAAAGTCCAAAAGGCATCACTAGGTACTCAAAATGTCCATACCGACATCGGAACGCGGTCTTCCACTCGTCTCCGGGACGTATGCGGAGTAGATTGTATGCCCCACGGAGGTCCAATTTAGTGAATATTTTTGCCTGTTGGACCCTCTCCAATAGCTCAGGAATCAATGGTAACGGATACCGGTTCCGGATGGTTATTTTATTCAGTTCCCGGTAGTCAATACAGGGTCTTAGAGTCCCCTCCTTCTTTTTCACAAAAAAGATGGGTGCCCCTGCTGGTGAGGTAGACGGACGAATAAATCCCTTAGCTAGACTTTCATCAATGTAGTTTTTTAGTGCTTCTAGCTCAGGTGCCGCCAACGGGTAGACATGACCAAACGGGATCTCCGCCCCTGGGAGTAAGTCTATGGGGCAATCATACGGTCTATGCGGGGGAAGCCGATCGGCTTTTCTTTTGTCGCATATGTCCGCAAAGTCGTTATACACCGGGGGTAGAACAGGTACCTGTACAGTGCCCTCCGCATTCGGTGTTACTGGAACCGGAACAGTTGGACTAATGGTCGGAATACTCTGCGGTGGGAAGGATATTTCCTTAGTTTCCCAATCGATGACCGGATTTGTAGACCGTAGCCACGGAATACCTAAAATAATCGGAAAATGAGGAGAGGAAATTAGCATGAAAACAAGGGTCTCCTGCTGACCTGGCTTCATGACGCATTCTAGCGGTACGGTTTCCCGATCAACTGGTCCAGAGATTAACGGAGATCCGTCTACCGTCTCCATGGTAACCGGTGAGGCTCTTTGCTGAGTCCGGATACCGTGTTTCCTGGCAAAAGAGGAGTCCATGAAATTTCCCCCTGCCCCAGAATCTATCATTGCAGAGGTAGGTATTAGCTGTCCCTCCCACCGGATCTGAATGGGGAGCGAGCAATGGGTATATTTCCCTTCCGAGTCCTTCGGTGAGGTTGACATTACAGTCAAGGGAAATACCGCATCCAAGTGTCCACTTGCCTCAGAGATATCGGACTCTGCGTCCGTGTTGTCACACTCTGCCATGGCTGCCAATACCTTATTTGGGCGATTCGGACGTTTCGGGCAGTCGATCAAGAAATGGTCCGATTGACCGCAATAGAAACACAAACGCTCACGGAGCCGGTGTTCGCGACGTTCATTGGTCTCTCGCTTTTGCAGAGAGTCCACTTGCATAGGAACGTCCTCGGCCTCCCGTGGCGTCCTGAGAGCGGGTTCTCTGGAAGGAAATGCAAAGTTGTTTACACGGTTTACAGCTGCCCATTTTTCCTGTCTACGTTCCGTCAAGCGGGTATCAATACGCACACAGTGCTGGAGAAACAGTTCAAAATCCCCTGGAGATTCAGAACGAGCTAACTCGTCCTTGATGGTACCGGACAACCCCTTTCTGAAAACAGACAATAATGCATTGTTTCCCCAGTCGGTGTCTACCACTAACCTCTTAAATTCAGTGGCGTATTCAACGACAGAACGCTTTCCCTGACGTAAGGAAAGGAGAGCCGATTCAGCGGTAGCACGGCGATTCGGATCATCAAACATCTGCGCCATTGCGGTCAGAAAATCATCTAGGTGATTTAAACGGATGTCCCGGTTCTCTATCATAGGATTAGCCCAAGCCAGTGCTCGTGAGGTTAATAACATAATTATACATAACACTTTGGACCGGTCAGAACGGTAATAATCGGCATGTACATCAAAAAACAGTATACATTGGTTCACAAATCCACGAAACTGACTACGGTCACCATTGAAACGGAATGGGGGTAACCTAGGCATACCGGCAGCTGATACGGACGTAGTGGGGCCGGCTTCCTGAGCCTCCACTCTGACTTGCAAGTCCTGTATAGCCGGACCCAGTACCTGGTGATCATGGCCCAGCTGTGCCTCCACATCTCTAAGTTTAGTCTGCACCACCTCCATCTCCTGCTGCAAGGAGTTAATCATAGAAAAGAGCTGATCTACTCCTCGTGTCTCAGTCATTGCCCCAGCGAAATCCTCTTATGGCCTGAGTATAATGTAATACTATTGTATGTTTTGAGGATTTCGATAGCGTTAGGGCAATGACAGCCAGAGACGAGTTTGTGGTACAAGATGTTTATGATATGTAACCACGGTAGATACACAACAGATATACACAGTATAACAAACACATGAAAATACCTTTCCGAAACGGAGCGAAGGGGATTCCCGGGGCCACGCACCGGACTCCCCCAGGGAGACCACCAGAGCGAACCCCTATACAGGGACTGTCCGGCAATCAACCCCGGAAGGCCTAAATGCGCCGCAGCCGGGACACAAGGGGCAAGCGGTAAAGTCCAGAAGTGTCCGTACGGGATGAAAGTCCAGAATGGTTATGAACCGGAAGAAACCGGGCAGACGTGCTGACCAAAGACGGCAGACGGAGTCCGGGCACAGTTTGAAGAAACCGGGTGTGGTCCAGAGTCGGTCGGTAGATTTTCAGGAGGATCCAAAGGTAATCAAGTAGCAGCAGCAGCAAAGCAGGAGCACACAGCAAGCAGTATACTCAGGCACTGGACTAGGCTTAGAGGCGGCCTTTTAAGCAGCTGGACAGGAAGTAGGGCAACAGAACATAAAACTCCATGTTAACCGAGGGCAAGCTCTTTCAAAAGAGG
Organism: Anomaloglossus baeobatrachus; assembly: GCF_048569485.1. Taxonomy (NCBI): domain Eukaryota; kingdom Metazoa; phylum Chordata; class Amphibia; order Anura; family Aromobatidae; genus Anomaloglossus; species Anomaloglossus baeobatrachus. Next base: position 139,568,827 of record NC_134364.1, on the reverse strand, counting down.
ACTGGAAAACCCGGAAACCTGACAATTGGCAACTAATCTGGCCGCCATCCCCTTACTAATCATCACAACTAGAAGTAGCCGAGGGGTGAACTAACATCCTGTGCACCGCGAACCCAGCTGGAGAACTACTGTAACTATCCTAAAGGAAGGAAAGATGAATAACTCTCTGCCCCCGAAAATAGACAAGAATAGCAAGCCCCCCACATTCAAAGACTGCGGTGATATAGGAAAAACACAATACACAGATAGATGACAGGATTAGCAAAAGGTGAGGCCCTACTGACTAAATAGGACAGGATAGGAAAGGGGCTGATGGTGGCCAGAGAAAAACCCTACAAAATTCCAAACTCCTGATAGTACAAAAAGGCCCTCAGATCGCACGATCTGAACTCCGTCCTATACCAGGTGCTCTTGTCATACCAATGAACAGAAAACAAGAATCATAACAAATTCAACAAGCCACAAACACATGGACTTAAAGGAGCTATACTCCAAACAGAACTGCAGGGAGTTCCCCAGCCAAGCAACTGAGGGGGAAAATCCCTGCATGCAAATAAACTGAAAACAACCACAGCAAAAGACAAACCCAGATAAGAGCAAAAGAACCAAACAATAAATAAAGAGCAAGCACTTATCTGGGGTAGATGTGGTGTGGAGCAGAATGAAGCAGGCTGATGATACAAAGAACAACTGACATCCGGCATAGCCTGCTATCAGACCAGGATTTAAATAAGCAGAGAGTTAGCAAAGGAAACGCCCATTGCACAACACACCTGGTCCAAGTCCAAACCATTCCTGGCCACCAGAGGGAGCCTCCCAGCAGCCAAAACATAACTAACATTCACAACAGTTTAGTGACCTGGTGGCTTCTTTCCCCTGCGCCTGTCTTTGGTTGGTGGTACTCATGGCTTGGAGCGGCAGGGGGTCCCCTCCTGGTAGTCTCTCAAAAGTAGTCCATATGATGGAGGGGTCACTGAACCCTCACCAACGCCTCCGGGTCTCTCGGGATGAGAATGATGGAAGGCGCGAACCAACCTGTCCGCATGAATGTCAGAAGCCACAACCCAAGAGTTATTCTCCTGCCCATAACCCTTCCATTTCACAAGGTACTGAAGCTGACGCCTACTGCGACGGGAATCCAGAATTTTTTCAACCTCATACTCCAGATCCCCTTGTACCAAACAGGGTCAGGAGGCGCTGCTGCAGGAACTGTTGGCTCCACATGTTTCTTCAACAAGGACTTATGGAAGACATTGTGAATCTTAAATGACGCAGGCAGAGTCAAACGGAAAGATACAGGGCTGATAATCTCCGAAATCTTATAAGGTCCAATAAATCTGGGCTTAAATTTAGGAGATGGAACTCTCATAGGAATATTTTTAGAGGACAACCACACCATGTCCCCTACTTTAAACCGGGGACCAACAGTCCGACGCCGGTTGGCAAACTTTTGGGCAGTTTCTTGGGACTGAAACAATTTATTCACTACCTGCCCACAAATCTGCTGCATACTGTTGACCACCGAATCCACCCCTGGACAGTCAGACGCCTCAAGCTGCCCTGAGAGGAACCTAGGGTGATACCCAAAATTGCAGAAAAAGGGGGACACCAATGTGGTAGAGCTAGCTCTATTGTTAAGGGCAAATTCAGCCAAAGACAAAAACGAAACCCAGTCATCCTGATCCGCAGAAACAAAACACCGTAAATAGGTCTCAAGGGTCTGGTTAGCCCTTTCAGTCTGACCGTTGTTCTGAGGATGAAACGCCGAGGAGAAAGACAGCTGAACACCCAATTTGGAGCAAAAAATCCTCCAAAACCTGGATACAAACTGCACCCCTCAGTCAGAAACAATGTTTTCGGGAATACCATGCAAACGAACAACATGTTGGAAAAACAAAGGCACCAACTCTGATGAAGACGGCAACTTAGATAGGGGAACCAAGTGGACCATCTTGGAGAATCTGTCACAGATCACCCAAATCACAGTCATTTTCTGAGAAACGGGAAGCTCTGAAATAAAATCCATAGAGATGTGCGTCCAAGGTGTCTTAGGTATCGGCAAAAGCAATAATAGCCCACTAGAACGTGAACAACAGGGCTTGGACCTAGAACAAACTCCACACGACTGCACAAAACGACGGATATCCCGGGACAGGGAAGGCCACCAAAAAGAGCGTCTCAAAAGATCCCGAGTACCAAAAATGCCAGGATGACCCGCCAAAACAGAGCAATGAACCTCAGAGACAACTCGGTCTCTCCATTGGTCCGGGACAAACAGTTTCCCTGTAGGACATCTCTCAGGTTTATCCCCCTGAAATTCCGCCAGTGCCAACCGCAGATCAGGCGAAATAGCCGAGAAAACTACACCATCATTCAGGATAGTAGACGGTTCGACAACCTCCAAAGAGTCAGCGCAGAAACTCCTGGAAAGGGCATCGGCCTTAACATTCTTGGTGCCCGGCAAAAAAGAGACCACAAAATTAAACCGGGTAAAAAAAAAGCCCACCTGGCCTGCTGAGGATTCAACTTCTTGGCCGATTCCAGATAGATGAGATTCTTGTGGTCCATAAGCACCACAACTTGATGCCTAGCCCCCTCCAGCCAATGCCTCCACAGTTCAAATGCCCACTTCATAGCCAATAATTCCCGGTTCCCCACATCATAATTCCGTTCAGAAGGAGCAAACGTCCGAGAGAAAAAGGCACAGGGCTTAAGTTTACCCGAAGTAGCGTCTCGTTGAGACAGAACAGCTCCTGCTCCAATCTCTGAGGCATCGATCTCAACTTGAAATGGGCGAGACACAACAGGTTGCTGCAGGACTGGGGCAGAAGTGAATCGCCTTTTAAGCTCCTGGAAGGCCATAATTGCCTTTGGGGTCCAATGCTCAGCATCAGCTCCCTTCTTTGTCAAATCTGTCAGAGGTTGGACAATGGCAGAAAAATGGGCTATAAATTTACGGTAAAAATTAGCAAACCCCAAAAACCGCTGCAGGGATTTTAGAGAAGTCGGTTGCACCTAGTCGTAAATAGCCTGAACCTTAACCGGGTCCATTTCGATAGCGGAGGGAGACAAGATGAAGCCCAAAAAGGAAATCCTTTGCACCCCAAAGAGGCACTTTGACCCCTTAACGTACAGTGCATTATCCTTAAGTATCTGAAAAACCTCCCGTACTTGCCCAACATGAGAGTCCCAATCATCAGAAAAAATCAAGATGTCATCCAAATACACAATCAAAAATTTACCAATAAAGTCCCGAAAAATATCATTTATGAAGGCCTGGAAGACGGAGGGTGCATTAGTGAGCCCAAAAGGCATCACTAGGTACTCAAAATGCCCCTCAATAGTATTAAAAGCCGTCTTCCATTCATCACCCTCCTTAATACGGATGAGATTATACGCACCCTTGAGATCCAGTTTCGTAAACCATTTGGCATTCTTCACTCTAGAGAACAGATCAGACATCAGAGGCAAAGGGTACTGATATTTGACCGTAATTTTATTAAGAAGACAGTAATCAATACAAGGTCTCAACGACCCATCTTTCTTAGCAACAAAGAAAAAGCCGGCACCCAAAGGAGAAGATGAGGGCCGAATGTGCCCCTTCTCCAATGATTCCCTGATGTATGACCGCATGGCATCATGTTCGGGCACAGACAAGTTGAAAATCCGCCCCTTGGGAAATTTACAGCCGGGCACCAACTCAATGGCACAGTCACAGTCCCGGTGTGGGGGGAGAATCGGATTCCTGGTCATTAAATACATCACGGAAATCAGACAAGAAAGCCGGAACATCAACTGCCTGAGCAGACGTGGACGATACGGAAAGGTCCTGATGCACACCTTGACAACCCCAACTAGCTACTGACAAGGATCTCCAGTCAAGAACTGGATTATGGGTCTGCAACCACGGAAATCCCAGTACCAAGGTATCCTGTAGATTATGCAATACCAAAAATGTACAAGTCTCCTGATGCGCTGGTGCAACTCTCATAGGCACCTGGGTCCAAAATTGGGGTTTATGTTCTGCCAAAGGGGTAGCATCAATGCCCCTTAAAGGAATAGGAGTTTGCAAAGGAACCATGGGGAAACCACAATCCCTAGCAAACCCAAAATCCATCAAATTGAGGGCTGCCCCTGAGTCCACAAAGGCAAATGCAGAAAAGGAAAACAATGAGCAAATCAATATGACAGACAAAAGAAACTTTGGTTGCAAAGAACCCACAGTAACAGAAGTAGCCAATCTCCTTTCACGTTTAGGGTAGACAGAGATGTTATGAGAAGTGTCTCCACAATAGAAGCACAGTCTATTCTTCCGTCTGAACCCCTGCCGACTAGCATTAGAAAGGACCCTATCACACTCCATAGGCTCCAAAGGCTGTTCCACAGGCACAAAACCAGCAGGTATCTTCCTGCGCTCACGTAACCGTCTATCAATCTGAATGGCCAAGGTCATAGAGGCATCAAGACCAGAAGGGACGGGAAATCCTACCATTACATCCTTCACAGCATCCGCAATACCCTTCCGAAAAAGAGCCGCAAGCGCGTCGTCATTCCATTTGGTAAGGACCGCCCACTTTCGAAATTTCTGACAAAACGTTTCTGCAGAATCCAAACCCTGAGTTAAGGACAACAAGAATTTTTCTGCTTGGTCCACAATATTGGGTTTGTCATATAATAAACCCAAGGCCTGAAAAAAGGAGTCCACATCACTGAGAATCGGATCATCAGACGCTAAAGAGAAGGCCCAGTCCTGAGGGTCACCACGCAGTAAGGAGATGACAATCTTAACCTGCTGTACGGGATTCCCTGAGGACTTAGGGCGCAGGTCAAAAAATAATTTACAATTATTTTTGAAGCTCAAAAATCTCGACATATCTCCCGAAAAAATTCAGGAACGGGAATCTTAGGCTCTGCAAGGGGAGTCTGTGCAAGATAAGATTCTATATGACGAACCTTAGCATCAAGATGAGCAACACGCTCACCCAATTCATCCATGCTAGAAAAAAAAAATCTTTCACGGAACCCAAAGTAGAAGAGGAAAAACACCAAAAAAAAAAAAAAAAAAATTTTTTCAGCAGACTTTTTTTTTCTTCTTAAGAGTACCCTTTAAATTTGTTGGCCGGATGTACTATTATGATCCGGAACCATGGAAGACCACCACAAATCATTGGTAAAAGGTGACGAGCATTGGCAACTAATCTGGCCGCCATCCCCTTACTAACCATCACAACTAGAATTAGCCGAGGGGTGAACTAACATCCTGTGCACTGCGAACCCAGCCGGAGAACTAACTATCCTAAAGGAAGGAAAGATGAATAACTCTCTGCCTCAGAAAATAGACAAGAATAGCAAGCCCCCCACATTCAAAGACTGCGGTGATACAGGAAAACACAATACACAGATAGATGACAGGATTAGCAAAAGGTGAGGCCCTACTGACTAAATAGGACAGGATAGGAAAGGGGCTGATGGTGGCCAGAGAAAAACCCTACAAAATTCCAAATTCCTGATAGTACAAAAAGGCCCTCAGATCGCACGATCTGAACTCCGTCCTATACGAGGTGCTCTTGTCATACCAATGAACAGAAAACAAGAATCATAACAAATTCAACAAGCCACAAACACATGGACTTAAAGGAGCTATACTCCAAACAGAACTGCAGGGTGTTCCCCAGCCAAGCAACTGAGGGGGAAAATCCCTGCATGCAAATAAACTGAAAACAACCACAGCAAAAGACAAACCCAGATAAGAGCAAAAGAACAAAACAATAAATAAAGAGCAAGCACTTATCTGGAGTAGATGTGGTGTAAAGCAGGATTAAGCAGGCTGGAGATACAAAGAACAACTGACATCCAGCATAGCCTGCTATGAGACCAGGATTTAAATAAGCAGAGAGTTAGCAAAGGAAACGCCCATTGCACAACACACCTGGTCCAAGTCCAAACCATTCCTGGCCACCAGAGGGAGCCTCCCAGCAGCCAAAACATAACTAACATTCACAACAGTTTAGTGACCTGGTGGCTTCTTTCCCCTGCGCCTGTCTTTGGTTGGTGGTACTCATGGCTTGGAGCGGCAGGGGGTCCCCTCCTGGTAGTCTCTCAAAAGTAGTCCATATGATGGTAGCGTGAACCCTATGAGGTCAGAGTCTCTGGTCCTGTTCCCCGGTTCTCCCGTTGCTACTGAGTCCCGAACTTCAAGCTCAGTGAAGTCCTTGATGGTCCCCTCACTGTTCAGATTTTATCAGGTTTGCCTGGAGCGTTTGCCTGACCCAGGATTCTGTACCCCATTGGTGCTATGGTTCCGGGAGCACTCCACCATACTCCACCGGCAACCACATGCCTGGGCCCTCAGGTCACCAGCACACTCCTGTCAGTGCTACCACTCGCTCTCTTCGTCCGTCCATTCGTTACCGACGACTCTCTCAACTCAACTCTCTGACTGTCCACTGTCTGCCCCTCCCACCTGGTCATCTAGTGGACTAGATTGGCTCCACCTCTAAGTGGCCATCCATTAGGTCCAACTCTAGTCTGGCACCAGTCTATGGGGAATTTGGGGATAAAAACAGGGATTAACTGGAATGTTTTTATTGTTACCGGCACTGGTCTTCTGGGTCCCTGGGGGTAGACCCTGCATCCTGTTGGTGATGCAGTACCTTGTAGCTCCCTGACAGTTTCAGGGGCGCTACATTCCCCCTTGGTTAATTCCAGCACATCCTCGGGCTGCAAAGTGACACAGGTTAACACTTTTTATTATACATTCGTAAACATCATCAATAAAATTCTTCCCTCGCAGAAAAGGCATTGGTTTGAACATTGCAACTGGAGTACCCCTTTCCCTTCACCCACCACCCAAAGGTCTTGGTTCCAAAACCAATAGGAAGAAGGTCACCAGTTTCCATGGTGATCAGGTCTCGGCCGCCTCTGCCACAGACCTTTCCTGCAAACATCTTCTCTTTGGTGGCGCTGTCCTTTAGGGTCCAGTGGTAAGGTTGTACTCTGGTATTGCACAACTGGTGCAACTATTTACAGGTTAAAGTTTTTGACTGCTGCCAGTCCTGCAGTCTGGGTCTATTTTTATCAAATATGCAAACTGGTTAAATGCAACATTTTTCATCACTTATTTTCTATAATTAAACTACTATTTAACTGTAACAGTCAACAAAAGAACATTTGGGTAGCTTAGCAGGTTACAACTACCAGGGTACTGGAAAGGGGTCATCTGGATCGACTTGCCTCCTGGGAACAGCACTCACAGTCTGGGTACACTGCTCCCGTGCACCTCTACTGCCTCCTGGTGGCAGCTGGGGAACTGGAGCTGTAGTAGGAGCGGTGGCTGGTTTCTCTGCAACGACCTCCACATCAAGGGCGTACCAGCCCCGCTCCCCATGACGGGTATAGGTGACCTTGTCTCCTACGTACAAGTCCCAGTCGGGGTGTCCTCTGGAGAGATGGGGGTCTCACATTCCGGTGGGAGATGGAGACTACTTCCTTCAAGCCAGGTTCCGCAATGAAACCCCATCCTTTTTTTAGATTAATACAGTAGTCCGCATGCCCGGTAGCTGGCATGCCGCAGGCGCTGTTTCTCCTGGAGGTCCCTGGTCTTCGCCTGCGCCCACTGGGCCTTCCACTGCTCCTGCTCCCGGGCCAACTTGGTGATGAGGGCCTGGCAAGCCCCGCGGGCGTCCTGCTCAACACGGGGCCACTCCCAGGTGACAACCACTGCTCCCTTGCTATCTGGTTCAGGGTAGCTCACTGCCGGGTCCCCAACAGCGACTGGGCACAGTACCTGGGAGTAGTTGGCAGTGATGGCGGCCGCCTCCTCCACGGCTCCTAATGACAATGCAACCTGGTCTGTCGTCACTGGGTCAGAAAGCGATGTAACTTGATCCTTCTCCTCTGGAGAAAGTGATGCGGCCGGGTCTGATCTGGCCGGGGAAGTCTGGGCCACTGGGTCCTCCTTCTTCGGAGAAGTTGATGTGACCTGGTCGGGTCTAGCTGGATCTGGCAGTGATGCGGACCTGGTCAAGAATGTGTGCCGCCTCAGCAGCAGTCGAACTGCTCGGATCCGGGGTTGCTATGGCTCGAGGGTCTCCGGACCCAGGGGCTTACGGCCACTTCAATTGTAAAGGGGATATTTACTGAGGATGAATGTTCATGACACCACCTGCAGGTTGCGGTAAAGGGGAGTACCGCCGCTGTCGATAGGAATACCGGGGCAGATGGTATGGGGCAGCCAGGTGTCAGTCCCTCCGCAGGTAAGGAAGGCCCCGGATAGTGGGGATTTGGTGAACGGGTAGCTTGCTTGGCCTTAGGAATCGGGGTGCAGGGGTTAGATTACTCACTGCAATAGTCATGGTGTTGGATCAGGTGGATTAAGCAGACAGTCACACAGATGATAAACTAAAGTCTCTAGGCACCACAGTCTCTACGGGGGGAGCCCGTCCATGTCCCGCTCCCACCAGAGTCACTTGGTAAGTCCAGAGCCCTGCCTCCGTGCACAAATTGTTTGACAGTTGTGGCCCCTTGGCTTGAAGCTTTCGGGGCCCCGCTACCCGTGTGTATGGCCGCTGTGCTCTTGGTGGCTGGCACTTGGGATTTCAGTGGGTTGTGTGTTTTGGAGAACCCTATCCCCTGCGTTGTGCTGATGCCTCCAATCCGCGAGCTCTTGGGGAAAGTTAATAAAGAGACTATCCTCCACAGGTTAATTTTCAAGTTGCTTGAAGCTACTCCCCGATCTAGGGTCCTGTACAACACCGTGCTCGTTACCAATAAGGTTGCTAGGCTTTCTGGTGCCAACAGTCCTCCTAGACTGCATCTGTTACACTCCCGTCTAGTGTTCCTAATACCAGTCCCCGACTCCTGTGGTCCTGGACCACCGCTTGCGACCCAACCTGTTGCCTGGCTGGGGGCTCCAACACCCTTGCTCCTCACTCTCTGAGGGCTACCACTTCACTGCCTCTAAGCCGACTTCCTCCCTCCCACCAGTCTGCCTGACCCCTAGGTGGGCAGCCGTGCTCCAACTTGACCAACCCACTGGTATGTCTGTCGGGCCCTGGTGTGAGGTGTGGTAGGGATTTGTAGTGCGGATGTCAGTGACACAGTTGATGGGAACGTGTAACCATGGGGGGTAGGCCCTGCACCCTGGGTGACAGAATGCAGTTTCCTGTAGCACCCTGATGTAGTCAGGGGCCCTACATTCCCCCTTGGTTAAACGTAGCTCGTCCCCGAGCTACCAGACACCTAGAGTTTTATTAAAACTGTAATTGGAAAAAGATAACAGGTTATACATTCTTCCCTTTCTGGGGAGGCAATACACTTTAAACATTACAAAACTCACAGAGTTTATTTAAGAACCACTGGGAACGCTATCGATTGTAGCGGTAGCTGGTAGCTCAGCCTACTCTGGCTGCAGCTCCTTCTTGCTACAGTCCATTCCCATTGTCCCTTTTCGCTTCAACCTGCCACCCAAAACACCTGAACCCTGGTGCCACCGCTAGCCATGGTGTCGCACCACCCCGAGTTCCATGCTGTGTCCGTGGTGACGGGGACTGAACCCCGGTGGTTCAAGGGATGACTCTGGTAGGCACACGAGGTGCAACTAAATACTGATGTAATCAGGGGCACTACAGATGGATTCTGGCATACAGGTTGGTGCAGCCTGGACAAACGGCGCCCTACTCTCCTGGACCTGGATGGGCACCACCACTCCCATCATCTCTGCCCTCCACTTCTCGATACGTTGCAGTTGCTGCGCCCGCAGGGTCCAGCACAGCCGTTGGACCTCTGCCTCCAGTCTTTCTGCCGTCCAGGCCCCTGGGTGACCCGGTTCACTTGCACGATCCTCCGGTACAGACATAGTGTTACTGGTAACAGTCCTGAAGGCATTCTGTGGCAGGGCCTCCGGGCTCCCTGCTTCCAGATTCGTTTTACATACTCGACACTCCCATGGGGCAGTAGATGTAGATGGGTGATGAAAGAAGGTAGGCCACACAAGGGGTTGTAGTGTAATTGGTTTCAGATGGAAACTGGTCACCCGAGGAAGGCTGGTCCCCTTAGTCCCATCGCCGGTTTAGTGACCTGGTGGCTTCTTTCCCCTGCACCTGTCTTTGGATGGTGTGTCCCCGTGACTTGGAGCATCAGGGGGTTCCCTCCTGCTAGTCTCTCAACGGTAGTCCGTATGACGGTAGCATGAACTCTATGGGATCGGGGTCTCTGGTCCTGTTCCCCGGTTCTCCCAATGGTACTGAGTCCCGAACTTCAAGGTCAGTGAGGTCCGCTCACTGTGCAGATTTTATCAGGTCTGCCTGGAGCTTTTGCCTGACCTACGATTATCTATTCCGTCGGTGCTATGGTTCCAGTAGCACTCCACCGGCAACCACACACCTGGGCCCTCAGGTCACCGTCACACTCCTGTCAGTGTTTCAAATCGTTCTCTCCGAACGTCCGTCCATTCTTCACCGACGACTCTCTCTTTCAACTCAGTTCTCTGACTGTCCACTGTCTGCCACTCCCACCTGGTGGTCTAGTGGACTGGATCGGCTCCACCTCTAAGTGGCCATCCATTAGGTCCAACCCTAGTCTGGCACCAGTCCATGGGGAATTTGGGAATAAAAACAGGGATTAACTGGAATGTTTTTGTTGTCACCATCACTGGTCTTCTGGGTCCCTGGGGGTAGGCCCTGCATCCTGGTCAAGATGCAGTACCTTGTAGCTCCCTGACAGCTTCAGAGGCACTACATGTAACATGAGGCGTTTTCTGTATCCGAGGAACGTGTAACATGAGGCGTCCTTTGTATCCGGGGAAAGTGTAACGTAAGGCGCTTCCTGTATAAAGGGGACGTGTAATGTGAGTAGTCCTCTGTATCCGAGGGACGTGTCACGTTAGGCATCCTATCTATCCGGGGGACATGTAACGTGAGGCGTCCTCTGTATCCTGGGGACATGTAACGTGAGGCATTCTCTGTATCCGGGGGATGTGTAACGTGAGACATCCTCTGTATCCGGGGGGACGTGTAACGTAAGGCGTCCTTTCTATCCGGAGAACCTATAACGTGAGGGCTCCTCTGTATCCATGGGAAGTGTAATGCAAGGGCACCTCTGTATCTGGGGGACATGTAACGTGAGGTGTCCTCTGTATCTGGGGGACGTGTAACGCGAGGCGTCCTCTATGTACGGGGAATGTGTAACGCTAGGCATCCTTTGTATCTGGGGGACATGTAATGTGAGTCCTCCTCTTTGTCTGGGGGACGTGTAACGCGAGGCGGCCTCTGTGTCCGTGGGACGTGTAACGGAGGCGTCTTCTGTGTCCGAGGGACGTGTAATGCAAGGCGTTCTCTGTGTCTGGGGGAAGTGTAACTCGAGGAGTCCTTTGTGTCCGGGGGGATGTGTAACGCGAGGCGTCCTCTGTGTCCAGGGAACGTGTAACGGGAGGCGTCCTCTGTATCTGGGGGACGTGTAACGCGAGAGCTCCTCTGAATCTGGGGGATGTGTAACACGAGGCGTCCTCTGTGTCCGGGGGACGTGTAACATGAGGGTTCCTCTGTATCTGGGTGACGTGTAAAGCGAGGCGTCCTCTGTGTCCGGGAGTCGTGTAACACGAGGGCTCCTCTGTATCTGGCGGACATGTAACGTGAGTCCCTCTCTATGTCCAGGGGATGTGTAACACGAGGGCTCCCCTGAATCTGGGGGACATGTAACATGAGTTCTCCTCTGTATCCAGGGGACGTGTAATGTGAGGGCTCCTCTGTATCTGGGAGTTGTGTAATGTAAGGCACCTTCTGTATTCAGGGGTTGTGTAATGCGAGGGCTCTTCTGTATCCGGGGGACATGTACCACGAATGATCCTCTGTATCCAGGGAATGTGTAACACGAGTGCTCCTCTCTATCTGGGTGACATGTAATGCGAGTGCTCCTCTGTATCCGGGGATGTGTAATGCGAGTGCTCCAATGTATCTGGGGGATGTGTAACATGAGGCGTCCTCTGTATCTGGGGGATGTCTAACGCGAGTGCTCCTCTGTATCTGGGGGACTGTAACGTGAGTGCTCCTCAGTATCCGGGGACGTGTAATGTGAGTCCTCATCTGTATTCGGGGGACGTGTAACGCGAGTCCTCCTATGTATCCGGGGGACGTGTAACATCAGGGCTCCTCTGTATCCGGGGCACGTTCAATGTGAGGCGTTCTCTGAATCTGGGGGACGTGTAAAGTGAGGGCTCCTCTGTATCCGGGGGACGTGTAACGTGAGGGCTCCTCTGTATCCGGGGGACGTGAAACACAAAGTATCTTCTGTACCTGGGGGACGTGTAGCGCAAGGCATCCTCTGTATCTGGAGGATGTGGAATGTTAGGCGTCCTCTGTATCTGGGAACGTGTAACGTGAGTGCTACTCTGTATTCGGGGAACATGTAACGCAAGTGCTCCTCTGTATACGGGGGGCGTATAACACTAGGGCTCCTCTGTATCCGGGGGACATGTAACGTTAGGCGTCCTCTGTATTTCGGAGACATGTAACGTGAAGCGTCTACTATATCCGGGGGACGTCTAAAGTGAGTGCTCATCTGTATCCGGGGCACGTGTAACGTGAGGGCGCCTCTGTATCCGGGGGACATGTAACGTGAGTCATTTCCTGTATAAAGGGGATGTCTACCATGAGGCGTCCTCTGTATCCGGGGTACGTGTACCACGAGTGCTCCTCTGTATCCGAGGTACATGTAACACGAGTGCTCGCTTGTATACGGGGGGCGTGTAATGCGAGTGCTCCTCTGTATCCGGGGGACGTGTAACACGAGTGCTCCTCTGTATCCGAGGTACATGTAACACGAGTGCTCCCCTGTATCGGGAGACGTGTAACGCGAGCTCTCCTCTGTATCCAGGGGATGTGTAAAGCAAGTGCTCCTCTGTATCCAGGGGACGTGTAACGTGAGGCGTCCCTTGTATCTGGCTCACGTGTAATGTGAGGCGTCCTCTGTATCCGGGGGACGTGTAACGCTAGTGTTCCTCTGTGTCTGGGAGACGTGTAACGCGAGTGCTCCTCTGTATCCAAAGGACGTGTAACACGAGGGCTTTTCTGTATCCGGGGGATGTGTAACATGAGGCGTCTTCTGAGTCCGGGGGGTGTGTAACGTGAGGCATCCTCTGTATCCGGAGGACGTGTAGTGCGAGTGCTCCTCTGTATCCGGGGGACGTGTAACGTGAAGCGTCCTCTGTATCCGGCGAACGTGTAACACGAGGGCATACCTGTATCCGGGAGACGTGTAACACGAGGCGTCTTATGAATCCGGGGGACATGTAACGTGAGGCGTCCTCTGTATCTGGAAGATGTGTAACGTGAGGCGTTCTCTTTATCCAGGGGACATGTAACGGGAGACGTCATCTGTATCTGGGGGACGTGTAACGTGAGGCGTACTCTGTATCCGGGGGACGACTAACGTGAGGACTCCTCTGTATCCGGGGGACGAATAACATGAGGCGTCGTCTGTATCTGGGGAACGTTTAACGTGAGGCATTTCCTGTATAAAGGGGACGTGTAACGTGAGGCGTCCTTTGTATCCGGGCGACGTGTAACATTAGGGCTCCTCTGTATTCGGAGCACGTGTAACGTGAGGTGTCCTCTGTGTCCGCGGAACGTGTAACGTGAGGGCTCCTCTGTATCCGGGGGATGTTTAACGTGAGGGCTCCTCTGTATCCGGGGCACGTTCAATGTGAGGCGTTCTCTGAATCTGGGGGACGTGTAAAGTGAGGGCTCCTCTGTATCCGGGGGACGTGTAACGTGAGGGCTCCTCTGTATCCGGGGGACGTGAAACACAAAGCATCTTCTGTACCTGGGGGACGTGTAGCGCAAGGCATCCTCTGTATCTGGAGGATGTGGAATGTTAGGCGTCCTCTGTATCTGGGAACGTGTAACGTGAGTGCTACTCTGTATTCGGGGAACATGTAACGCAAGTGCTCCTCTGTATACGGGGGGCGTATAACACTAGGGCTCCTCTGTATCCGGGGGACATGTAACGTTAGGCGTCCTCTGTATTTCGGAGACATGTAACGTGAAGCGTCTACTATATCCGGGGGACGTCTAAAGTGAGTGCTCATCTGTATCCGGGGCACGTGTAACGTGAGGGCGCCTCTGTATCCGGGGGACATGTAACGTGAGGGCTCCTCTATATCCGGGGGAAGTGTAACGCAAAGCATCTTATGTATCCAGGGGACGTGTAAGGTTAGGCATCCTCTGTATCTGGGGAATGTGTAACGCGTTTGCTACTCCGTATCCGGGGGACGTGTAACGTGAGTCATTTCCTGTATAAAGGGGATGTGTACCATGAGGCGTCCTCTGTATCCGGGGTACGTGTACCACGAGTGCTCCTCTGTATCCGAGGTACATGTAACACGAGTGCTCGCTTGTATACGGGGGGCGTGTAATGCGAGTGCTCCTCTGTATCCAGGGGATGTGTAAAGCAAGTGCTCCTCTGTATCCAGGGGACGTGTAACGTGAGGCGTCCCTTGTATCTGGCTCACGTGTAATGTGAGGCGTCCTCTGTATCCGGGGGACATGTAACGCTAGTGTTCCTCTGTGTCTGGGAGACGTGTAACGCGAGTGCTCCTCTGTATCCAAAGGACGTGTAACACGAGGGCTTCTCTGTATCCGGGGGATGTGTAACATGAGGCGTCTTCTGAGTCCGGGGGGTGTGTAACGTGAGGCATCCTCTGTATCCGGGGGACGTGTAGTGCGAGTGCTCCTCTGTATCCGGGGGACGTGTAACGTGAAGCGTCCTCTGTATCCGGCGAACGTGTAACACGAGGGCATACCTGTATCCGGGAGACGTGTAACACGAGGCGTCTTATGAATCCGGGGGACATGTAACGTGAGGCGTCCTCTGTATCTGGAAGATGTGTAACGTGAGGCGTTCTCTTTATCCAGGGGACATGTAACGGGAGACATCATCTGTATCTGGGGGACGTGTAACGTGAGGCATCCTCTGTATCCGGGGGACGTGTAGTGCGAGTGCTCCTCTGTATCCGGGGGACGTGTAACGTGAAGCGTCCTCTGTATCCGGCGAACGTGTAACACGAGGGCATACCTGTATCCGGGAGACGTGTAACACGAGGCGTCTTATGAATCCGGGGGACATGTAACGTGAGGCGTCCTCTGTATCTGGAAGATGTGTAACGTGAGGCGTTCTCTTTATCCAGGGGACATGTAACGGGAGACATCATCTGTATCTGGGGGACGTGTAACGTGAGGCGTACTCTGTATCCGGGGGACGACTAACGTGAGGACTCCTCTGTATCCGGGGGACGAATAACATGAGGCGTCGTCTGTATCTGGGGAACGTTTAACGTGAGGCATTTCCTGTATAAAAGGGACGTGTAACGTGAGGCGTCCTCTGTATCCGGGCGACGTGTAACATTAGGGCTCCTCTGTATTCGGAGCACGTGTAACGTGAGGTGTCCTCTGTGTCCGCGGAACGTGTAACGTGAGGGCTCCTCTGTATCCGGGGGACGTTTAACGTGAGGGCTTCTGTATCCGGACGACGTGTAACGTGAGGCGTCCTCTGTATCCGGGGGACGTGTAAGGCTGGAAACACACTTATGCGTGTAAAATCGGTCCGAGTTGCATGATAAAAAGTCGGACGATTTCAGTTTACTATATGATAAGTGTAGGGAAAAAAAGGGGAAAAATGCACGGTTTCGCTGCGCTGCTCCTCCATTTTACCCCTTTTTACCCCTTTCATATTCTTATACTAACTAATTATAATTTTCTCCATATGAATTTACCCTATTTTTAACATATATTGGTATGTCAGCTCCAGCCAAATAATTTAATTTAGTCTCCGATGGGGAACAACATTTTTATCAAAACTTCCTTTCCAATTTATTTTTACATATATAGCTTTTTAATCTTTCCGAAAGAATTTTTTATCCAAAACAGTCTTTTTTATGAAAATTCACATGGAAAATCAGTTGGGTCTCTATATTGATTTTATATCATCACTTTTTTTAACTAACAGTAACCTTCCTGTTTTTTAGTCACTCCCCATATTGCCAATATGGCATCACACATGCATTGCACCAAATGGAGGCAAAATACACATTTATTGTCTATTATCAATGTTTTTAATGCACATTTTATTTCATTATGTATTGGTGTTTTTTGTAAACCCATATATACCATTGTTTTTTTATGAATGGATAAGATCGGTATCTTCTAGGGGAGAGCCTTCCTAATCAACTAATTGTCTGAATGATCCCACCCCGATGGGGATTTAATCTGATTAAGGGAATAAGGATTCTCTCTTTTTTTTTCTCTTCATCCAGTTTGTGTATTTAAGATCTGATTTTCCTGCATTTTACTGCTACCTGAGGAAGGGGGAGGTTGTACCCCCGAAACACGTAGTGGCATGTAAATAATTAATAAATCTACATCCCAAATAACCTCATCACTACCTTTCTGAGCAGCGCAGCGAAACCGTGCATTTTTCCCCTTTTTTCCCCTGCATCTTTATCTCCCTATGGGAGCTCACGGGGCTGCTGCAGCCAGAACCAGGATCGTACTATCCGTTTGAATCTAACACCAGGGGCTGGAGAATCACCGCATCTGTGATCACGGGACCGTCCGACCCGGAGGAGGAGCTGCTATCAGACGCCGGTCCAGCGGCTGCACACTGCACGTGGAAACCCCGATCATGTGAGCAGAGTCCTGCGGAGTCAGGAGGACAGGATCCCTGCTGACAAGGAGCGGTGAACTTGCGATCCCCCTTCAATACCACTAACAGTGTTGTACCTGACGTACAACACTATCAGGTGAGTGTGCACCTCACATTGTACATACCTTGGTACATTAAGATCCCACACAGGAGCGCCCTCTCTCTCTTTATTCATATATGATCAGTGTGCAATGCAACTGCACTGCGATCCTGGGATTTTTCTCATGATTGCAGTGCGTGTGTAATGCGTGTTTGATGCGTATGGGACCCGTTTTTACTATGTCATCTGCCATTCAGCTCTGCTACATGGCCGCTGACAGCAGACACAGACAGAGCCATGTAGCAGAGCTGAATGGCCGCTGACAGCAGACACAGACAGAGCCATGTAGCAGAGCTGAATGGCCGCTGACAGCAGACACAGACAGAGCCATGTAGCAGAGCTGAATGGCCGCTGACAGCAGACACAGACAGAGCCATGTAGCAGAGCTGAATGGCCGCTGACAGCAGACACAGACAGAGCCATGTAGCAGAGCTGAATGGCCGCTGACAGCAGACACAGACAGAGCCATGTAGCAGAGCTGAATGGCCGCTGACAGCAGACACAGACAGAGCCATGTAGCAGAGCTGAATGGCCGCTGACAGCAGACACAGACAGAGCCATGTAGCAGAGCTGAATGGCCGCTGACAGCAGACACAGACAGAGCCATGTAGCAGAGCTGAATGGCCGCTGACAGCAGCCACAGACAGAGCCATGTAGCAGAGCTGAATGGCCGCTGACAGCAGCCACAGACAGAGCCATGTAGCAGAGCTGAATGGCCGCTGACAGCAGCCACAGACAGAGCCATGTAGCAGAGCTGAATGGCCGCTGACAGCAGCCACAGACAGAGCCATGTAGCAGAGCTGAATGGCCGCTGACAGCAGACACAGACAGAGCCATGTAGCAGAGCTGAATGGCCGCTGACAGCAGACACAGACAGAGCCATGTAGCAGAGCTGAATGGCCGCTGACAGCAGACACAGACAGAGCCATGTAGCAGAGCTGAATGGCCGCTGACAGCAGACACAGACAGAGCCATGTAGCAGAGCTGAATGGCCGCTGACAGCAGCCACAGACAGAGCCATGTAGCAGAGCTGAATGGCCGCTGACAGCAGCCACAGACAGAGCCATGTAGCAGAGCTGAATGGCCGCTGACAGCAGACACAGACAGAGCCATGTAGCAGAGCTGAATGGCCGCTGACAGCAGACACAGACAGAGCCATGTAGCAGAGCTGAATGGCCGCTGACAGCAGACACAGACAGAGCCATGTAGCAGAGCTGAATGGCCGCTGACAGCAGACACAGACAGAGCCATGTAGCAGAGCTGAATGGCCGCTGACAGCAGACACAGACAGAGCCATGTAGCAGAGCTGAATGGCCGCTGACAGCAGACACAGACAGAGCCATGTAGCAGAGCTGAATGGCCGCTGACAGCAGACACAGACAGAGCCATGTAGCAGAGCTGAATGGCCGCTGACAGCAGACACAGACAGAG
This sequence comes from Anomaloglossus baeobatrachus, assembly GCF_048569485.1. Taxonomy (NCBI): domain Eukaryota; kingdom Metazoa; phylum Chordata; class Amphibia; order Anura; family Aromobatidae; genus Anomaloglossus; species Anomaloglossus baeobatrachus. The sequence continues at coordinate 139,550,601 of NC_134364.1, read as the reverse complement.
CCATGTAGCAGAGCTGAATGGCCGCTGACAGCAGACACAGACAGAGCCATGTAGCAGAGCTGAATGGCCGCTGACAGCAGACACAGACAGAGCCATGTAGCAGAGCTGAATGGCCGCTGACAGCAGACACAGACAGAGCCATGTAGCAGAGCTGAATGGCCGCTGACAGCAGACACAGACAGAGCCATGTAGCAGAGCTGACAGCGTCGAGGGACCTCTGTGGATTACGTCGGACATGGAATGGTATTTTTGGACTTGAATAAAGTGGTGAAAGAGGGTTGTTTTTTTTTGTTATTTATTTCAGATAAAGGATTTTTTGGTGTATGTCTTCATTTTCTTAATCTTACAGATTAATCATGGAAGGTATCTCGGGGAGACGCCTGCCATGATTAATCTAGGTCTTAGTGGCAGCTATGGGCTGCTGCCATTAATTCCTTATTACCTCGATTGTCACCGCACCAGGACAATTCGGGATGGCCGGGTACAGTCCCGGGACTGTCACATCTAATGGATGCGGCTATTCCGGGCGGCTGCTGGCTGGTGGTTGGCTCCCCATCCTGACAATACTAGCCTTCAGCCGTGTGGCTTTACCATGGCTGGTATCAAAATTGGGGGGAACCGCACGCCGTTTTTTTAAAATTATTTATTTATTTTACTGCATGATATAGACCCGCCCACCGGCAGCTGTGATTGGTTGCAGAGCGTCTTATGAATCCGGGGGACATGTAACGTGAGGCGTCCTCTGTATCTGGAAGATGTGTAACATGAGGCGTTCTCTTTATCCAGGGGACATGTAATGGGAGACGTCCTCTGTATCCGGGGGACATGTAATGGGAGACGTCCTCTGTATCCGGGGGACATGTAATGGGAGACGTCCTCTGTATCCGGGGGACATGTAATGGGAGACGTCCTCTGTATCCGGGGGACATGTAATGGGAGACGTCCTCTGTATCCGGGGGACATGCAATGGGAGACGTTCTCTGTATCCGGGGGACATGTAATGGGAGACGTCCTCTGTATCCGGGGGACGAGTAACGTGAGGGCTCCTCTCTATCCGAGGAACATGTAACGTGAAACATTTCCTGTATAAAGGGGACGTGTAATGTGAGGTGTCCTCTGTATCCAGGGGACATGTAACGTGAGGCATCCTCTGTATCCGGGGAACGTGTAACGTGAGGCATCCTCTGTATCCGGGGGACGTGTAACGTGAGGCATCCTCTGTATCCGGGGGACGTGTAACGTGAGGCATCCTCTGTATCCGGGGGACGTGTAACGTGAGGCATCCTCTGTATCCGGGGGACGTGTAACGTGAGGCATCCTCTGTATCCGGGGGACGTGTAACGTGAGGCATCCTCTGTATCCGGGGGACGTGTAACGTGAGGCATCCTCTGTATCCGGGGGACGTGTAACGTGAGGCGTCCTCTGTATCTGGGGGACGTGTAACGTGAGGCGTCCTCTGTATCTGGGGGACATGTAACATCAGGGCTCCTCCGTATTCGGGGCACGTGTAACGTGAGGCGTCCTCTATATTCGGGGAACGTGTAACGTGAGGGCTCATCTGTATACGGGGGACGCGTAACGTGAGGGCTCCTCTATACGGGGGACGTGTAACGTGAAGGCTCCTCTGTATACAGGGGACATGTAACGTGAGGGCTCCTCTGTATACGGGGGACGTGTAACGCGAGGCATCCTCTGTATCCGGGGGACGTGTAACGTTAGGGCCCCTCTGTTTCCGGGGGACGTGTAACGTGAGGCGTCCTCTGTATCCGGGGGACGTGTAACGTTAGGGCCCCTCTGTTTCCGGGGGACGTGTAACGTGAGGCGTCCTCTGTATCTGGGGGATGTGTAACGTGAGGCGTCATCTGTATCTGGGGGACATGTAACATCAGGGCTCCTCCGTATTCGGGGCACGTGTAACGTGAGGCGTCCTCTGTAACCGGGGAATGTGTAACGTGAGGGCTCCTCTGTATACGGGGGACGCGTAACGTGAGGGCTCCTCTGTATCCGGGGGACGTGTAACGTTAGGGCCCCTCTGTTTCCGGGGGACGTGTAACGTGAGGCGTCCTCTGTATCCGGGGGACGTGTAATGTTAGGGCCCCTCTGTTTACGGGGGACGTGTAACGTGAAGGCTCCTCTGTATCCGGGGGACGTGTAACGTGAGGGCTCCTCTGTATCCGGGGGACGTGTAACGTGAGGGCTCCTCTATACAGGGGACGTGAGTAGAAATTGGCATAAATATCTGCATATCGTAAATTCAAATGGAATATTATACATAGACCAACATAGATCATATATATAGCGCAGAGGGACTATGATACATGAACCAAATCGCTAAAGGAGCAACCAAAACAAAGAAAGAAAAGGCGATCAACAGTTCAATACATATTTTTATTTTGTATTAATATTCATAAAACATGTGGACAAGTGAAGGGAGGAGGAAACGGTTTACATCACCGCAAACAATCTAGGTATAAGATAATAGTGTGCCAATTATCTCCAAAATACAAGATATGAAGTCATATCCAACAAGGGTAGGGGTCCCATAATTAGGAGAAAAGACCACATCAGGTCGACCCATCAATCCACTCCTGCTAGAATATTTATTGATAAAGCAAAAATCCGCTATATCTATAACAAGTCCATATAGGTTTTCAAGTAGGAGGGATTGAGACAAGACCTGAAATGTGGAGAAGACTCCAAGATGTTATCAATTTACTATAATATAAATTGCATAGTAAATGCACATCCATGTATTCACGCATCACAAAAGGAATTACTTATGTAGTAATCCATAGGAAATTGCGTTCCATGTAGGTTCTGCTCTAAAGGCCACAGCATATAAACCCCATATGTGACAATAGAACATCAACAGATGGTTTATATATGTATAAATAGAAATGAATATAAATTTCACACAGGATCAATACATATGGAGGAACAGCGGCACGAGCAGTGATATAGGGATACCTCACAAATAATAGGCATACCAGTGCACAAACACACTATAAATCCCATATGTTAGTACATATCCATATGCTTACGCATCGCAACAGGAGATACCCATGTATTAATCCATAGGAAAATATATTCCCTGCGAGCTCTGCTATAGAGGCCACAGCATACAAACCCCGTATATAAATGAAACATCAAAAAGTGGTTTGTATGTATGTAGAACGAATTTCATACAAGATCAACACATATGGAGAAACAGCGGCACAAGCAGCAATATGGAGATACCACACATGATGATTATAAGCACGCAAGTGCATACACACACATTGAATCCCACATGGAAGTCAATGAGAATATCTTTCATGGAAGTCAATGGGTGTATCGTACAGCATAAGATACAGAGGTTAATAGTATGTACCTATATAGATGAATGTGTTTTAAAGATGAAGCTGTAACAAGCGGACACACACAGGCCATAGTATCATAACATTGTGTAAGCAAACCGCATACACATGACCTCACAGTAATTACCAATCGTGTGCTCACCTTGTGGTGACGGAGATACTCAACAAACCACAAACCACAGCACGTGCAAGTGTTAGTGCAAGAAAGACATATAGCACCACGGGGCAATATGGCCAATAGTGCCACCGGGTAGCAGAAATTAAAGCACCAACACTACATACGTGCTAATGGCCGGCGACCGCCACCATATAATTACAGCGAGAAAAATAGGGAAATAAATTCCCACTAGAGGGACTAAGCCCACTCTCTGGACTAACCAATTAGTAAATAAGGCATTACCTAAGATGTATAGTTTGCAGATGGAATGCGCCCGATGCGCATTTCGGAGTGTACCTTCGTCAGGGGGCGTGAGGGTTTCTCTGTATCCGGGGGACGTGTAACGTGAGGGCTCCTCTATACGGGGGACGTGTAACGTGAGGGCTCCTCTATACAGGGGACGTGTAACGTGAGGGCTCCTCTATACGGGGGACGTGTAACGTGAGGGCTCCTCTATACAGGGGACGTGTAACGTGAGGGCTCCTCTATACAGGGGACGTGTAACGTGAGGGCTCCTCTATACAGGGGACGTGTAACGTGAGGGCTCCTCTATACAGGGGACGTGTAACGTGAGGGCTCCTCTATACGGGGGACGTGTAACGTGAGGGCTCCTCTATACGGGGGACGTGTAACGTGAGGGCTCCTCTATACAGGGGACGTGTAACGTGAGGGCTCCTCTATACGGGGGACGTGTAACGTGAGGGCTCCTCTATACAGGGGACGTGTAACGTGAGGGCTCCTCTATACAGGGGACGTGTAACGTGAGGCCTCCTCTATACAGGGGACGTGTAACGTGAGGCCTCCTCTATACAGGGGACGTGTAACGTGAGGGCTTCTCTGTATACGGGGGACGTGTAACGTGAGGGCTTCTCTGTATACGGGGGACGTGTAACGTGAGAGCTTCTCTGTATCTGGGGGACGTGTAACGTGAGAGCTTCTCTGTATACGGGGGACGTGTAATGTGAGGGCTTCTCTGTATACGGGGGACGTGTAATGTGAGGGCTTCTCTGTATACGGGGGACGTGTAACGTGAGGGCTTCTCTGTATCCGGGGGACGTGTAACGTGAGGGCTCATCTGTATACGGGGGACGTGTAACGTGAGGGCTTCTCTGTATACGGGGGACGTGTAACGTGAGGGCTCCTCTATACAGGGGACGTGTAACGTGAGGGCTCCTCTATACAGGGGACGTGTAACGTGAGGGCTCCTCTATACAGGGGACGTGTAACGTGAGGGCTCCTCTATACAGGGGACGTGTAACGTGAGGGCTTCTCTGTATACAGGGGACGTGTAACGTGAGGGCTTCTCTGTATACAGGGGACGTGTAACGTGAGGGCTTCTCTGTATACAGGGGACGTGTAACGTGAGGGCTCCTCTATACAGGGGACGTGTAACGTGAGGGCTTCTCTGTATACGGGGGACGTGTAACGTGAGGGCTTCTCTGTATACGGGGGACGTGTAACGTGAGAGCTTCTCTGTATCTGGGGGACGTGTAACGTGAGAGCTTCTCTGTATCCGGGGGACGTGTAACGTGAGGGCTTCTCTGTATACGGGGGACGTGTAACGTGAGGGCTCCTCTGTATCCGGGGGACGTGTAACGTGAGGGCTCCTCTGTATCCGGGGGACGTGTAACGTGAGAGCTTCTCTGTATCCGGGGGACGTGTAACGTGAGGGCTCCTCTGTATCCGGGGGACGTGTAACGTGAGAGCTTCTCTGTATCCGGGGGACGTGTAACGTGAGGGCTCCTCTGTATCCGGGGGATGTGTAACGTGAGGGCTCCTCTGTATCCGGGGGACGTGTAACGTGAGGGCTCATCTGTATACGGGGGACGTGTAACGTGAGAGCTTCTCTGTATCCGGGGGACGTGTAACGTGAGGGCTTCTCTGTATCCGGGGGACGTGTAACGTGAGGGCTTCTCTGTATCTGGGGGACGTGTAACGTGAGGGCTCCTCTGTATCCGGGGGACGTGTAACGTGAAGGCTCATCTGTATACAGGGGACGTGTAATGTGAGGGCTTCTCTGTATCCGGGGGACGTGTAACGTGAGGGCTCCTCTATACGGGGGACGTGTAACGTGAAGGCTCCTCTGTATACGGGGGACGCGTAACGTGAGGGCTCCTCTATACGGGGGACGTGTAACGTGAAGGCTCCTCTGTATACGGGGGACGCGTAACGTGAGGGCTCCTCTATACGGGGGACGTGTAACGTGAGGGCTTCTCTGTATACGGGGGACGTGTAACGTGAGGGCTCCTCTATACAGGGGACGTGTAACGTGAGAGCTTCTCTGTATCCGGGGGACGTGTAACGTGAGGGCTTCTCTGTATCCGGGGGACGTGTAACGTGAAGGCTTCTCTGTATACGGGGGACGTGTAACGTGAGGGCTCCTCTATACAGGGGACGTGTAACGTGAGGGCTTCTTTGTATCTGGGGGACGTGTAACGTGAAGGCCCCTCTGTTTCCGGGGGACGTGTAACGTTAAGGCCCCTCTGTTTCCGGGGGACGTGTAATGTGAGGGCTTCTCTGTATACGGGGGACGTGTAACGTGAGGGCCCCTCTGTTTCTGGGGGACGTGTAACGTTCAGGCCCCTCTGTATCCGGGGGACGTGTAACGTGAGGGCTTCTCTGTATACGGGAGACGTGTAACGTGAGGGCTTCTCTGTATCCGGGGGACGTGTAACGTGAGGGCTTCTCTGTATCCGGGGGACGTGTAACGTGAAGGCTCCTCTATACGGGGGACGTGTAACGTGAGGGCTCCTCTGTCTACAGGGGACGTGTAACGTGAGGGCTCCTCTATACGGGGGACGTGTAACGTGAGGGCTTCTCTGTATACGGGGGACGCGTAACGTGAGGGCTCCTCTATACGGGGGACGTGTAACGTGAGGGCTTCTCTGTATACGGGGGACGTGTAACGTGAGGGCTTCTCTGTATACGGGGGACGTGTAACGTGAGGGCTTCTCTGTATACGGGGGACGTGTAACGTTAAGGCCCCTCTGTATCCGGGGGACGTGTAACGTGAGGGCTTCTCTGTATACGGGAGACGTGTAACGTGAGGGCTTCTCTGTATCCGGGGGACGTGTAACGTGAGGGCTTCTCTGTATCCGGGGGACGTGTAACGTGAGGGCTTCTCTGTATCCGGGGGACGTGTAACGTGAGGGCTCCTCTATACGGGGGACGTGTAACGTGAGGGCTCCTCTATACAGGGGACGTGTAACGTGAGGGCTCCTCTATACGGGGGACGTGTAACGTGAGGGCTCCTCTATACAGGGGACGTGTAACGTGAGGGCTCCTCTATACAGGGGACGTGTAACGTGAGGGCTCCTCTATACAGGGGACGTGTAACGTGAGGGCTCCTCTATACAGGGGACGTGTAACGTGAGGGCTCCTCTATACGGGGGACGTGTAACGTGAGGGCTCCTCTATACGGGGGACGTGTAACGTGAGGGCTCCTCTATACGGGGGACGTGTAACGTGAGGGCTCCTCTATACGGGGGACGTGTAACGTGAGGGCTCCTCTATACAGGGGACGTGTAACGTGAGGGCTCCTCTATACAGGGGACGTGTAACGTGAGGCCTCCTCTATACAGGGGACGTGTAACGTGAGGCCTCCTCTATACAGGGGACGTGTAACGTGAGGGCTTCTCTGTATACGGGGGACGTGTAACGTGAGGGCTTCTCTGTATACGGGGGACGTGTAACGTGAGAGCTTCTCTGTATCTGGGGGACGTGTAACGTGAGAGCTTCTCTGTATACGGGGGACGTGTAATGTGAGGGCTTCTCTGTATACGGGGGACGTGTAATGTGAGGGCTTCTCTGTATACGGGGGACGTGTAACGTGAGGGCTTCTCTGTATCCGGGGGACGTGTAACGTGAGGGCTCATCTGTATACGGGGGACGTGTAACGTGAGGGCTTCTCTGTATACGGGGGACGTGTAACGTGAGGGCTCCTCTATACAGGGGACGTGTAACGTGAGGGCTCCTCTATACAGGGGACGTGTAACGTGAGGGCTCCTCTATACAGGGGACGTGTAACGTGAGGGCTCCTCTATACAGGGGACGTGTAACGTGAGGGCTTCTCTGTATACAGGGGACGTGTAACGTGAGGGCTTCTCTGTATACAGGGGACGTGTAACGTGAGGGCTTCTCTGTATACAGGGGACGTGTAACGTGAGGGCTCCTCTATACAGGGGACGTGTAACGTGAGGGCTTCTCTGTATACGGGGGACGTGTAACGTGAGGGCTTCTCTGTATACGGGGGACGTGTAACGTGAGAGCTTCTCTGTATCTGGGGGACGTGTAACGTGAGAGCTTCTCTGTATCCGGGGGACGTGTAACGTGAGGGCTTCTCTGTATACGGGGGACGTGTAACGTGAGGGCTCCTCTGTATCCGGGGGACGTGTAACGTGAGGGCTCCTCTGTATCCGGGGGACGTGTAACGTGAGAGCTTCTCTGTATCCGGGGGACGTGTAACGTGAGGGCTCCTCTGTATCCGGGGGACGTGTAACGTGAGGGCTTCTCTGTATACGGGGGACGTGTAACGTGAGGGCTCCTCTGTATCCGGGGGACGTGTAACGTGAGGGCTCCTCTGTATCCGGGGGACGTGTAACGTGAGAGCTTCTCTGTATCCGGGGGACGTGTAACGTGAGGGCTTCTCTGTATACAGGGGACGTGTAACGTGAGGGCTTCTCTGTATACAGGGGACGTGTAACGTGAGGGCTCCTCTATACAGGGGACGTGTAACGTGAGGGCTTCTCTGTATACGGGGGACGTGTAACGTGAGGGCTTCTCTGTATACGGGGGACGTGTAACGTGAGAGCTTCTCTGTATCTGGGGGACGTGTAACGTGAGAGCTTCTCTGTATCCGGGGGACGTGTAACGTGAGGGCTTCTCTGTATACGGGGGACGTGTAACGTGAGGGCTCCTCTGTATCCGGGGGACGTGTAACGTGAGGGCTCCTCTGTATCCGGGGGACGTGTAACGTGAGAGCTTCTCTGTATCCGGGGGACGTGTAACGTGAGGGCTCCTCTGTATCCGGGGGACGTGTAACGTGAGAGCTTCTCTGTATCCGGGGGACGTGTAACGTGAGGGCTCCTCTGTATCCGGGGGATGTGTAACGTGAGGGCTCCTCTGTATCCGGGGGACGTGTAACGTGAGGGCTTCTCTGTATACGGGGGACGTGTAACGTGAGAGCTTCTCTGTATCCGGGGGACGTGTAACGTGAGGGCTTCTCTGTATCCGGGGGACGTGTAACGTGAGGGCTTCTCTGTATCTGGGGGACGTGTAACGTGAGGGCTCCTCTGTATCCGGGGGACGTGTAACGTGAAGGCTCATCTGTATACAGGGGACGTGTAATGTGAGGGCTTCTCTGTATCCGGGGGACGTGTAACGTGAGGGCTCCTCTATACGGGGGACGTGTAACGTGAAGGCTCCTCTGTATACGGGGGACGCGTAACGTGAGGGCTCCTCTATACGGGGGACGTGTAACGTGAAGGCTCCTCTGTATACGGGGGACGCGTAACGTGAGGGCTCCTCTATACGGGGGACGTGTAACGTGAGGGCTTCTCTGTATACGGGGGACGTGTAACGTGAGGGCTCCTCTATACAGGGGACGTGTAACGTGAGGGCTTCTTTGTATCTGGGGGACGTGTAACGTGAAGGCCCCTCTGTTTCCGGGGGACGTGTAACGTTAAGGCCCCTCTGTTTCCGGGGGACGTGTAATGTGAGGGCTTCTCTGTATACGGGGGACGTGTAACGTGAGGGCCCCTCTGTTTCTGGGGGACGTGTAACGTTAAGGCCCCTCTGTATCCGGGGGACGTGTAACGTGAGGGCTTCTCTGTATACGGGAGACGTGTAACGTGAGGGCTTCTCTGTATCCGGGGGACGTGTAACGTGAGGGCTTCTCTGTATCCGGGGGACGTGTAACGTGAAGGCTCCTCTATACGGGGGACGTGTAACGTGAAGGCTCCTCTATACGGGGGACGTGTAACGTGAGGGCTCCTCTGTCTACAGGGGACGTGTAACGTGAGGGCTCCTCTATACGGGGGACGTGTAACGTGAGGGCTTCTCTGTATACGGGGGACGCGTAACGTGAGGGCTCCTCTATACGGGGGACGTGTAACGTGAGGGCTTCTCTGTATACGGGGGACGTGTAACGTGAGGGCTTCTCTGTATACGGGGGACGTGTAACGTGAGGGCTTCTCTGTATACGGGGGACGTGTAACGTTAAGGCCCCTCTGTATCCGGGGGACGTGTAACGTGAGGGCTTCTCTGTATACGGGAGACGTGTAACGTGAGGGCTTCTCTGTATCCGGGGGACGTGTAACGTGAGGGCTTCTCTGTATCCGGGGGACGTGTAACGTGAGGGCTTCTCTGTATCCGGGGGACGTGTAACGTGAGGCATCCTCTGTATCCGGGGGACGTGTAACGTGAGGGCTTCTCTGTATCCGGGGGACGTGTAACGTGAGGGCTTCTCTGTATACTGGGGACGTGTAACGTGAGGGCTCCTCTGTATCCGGGGGACGTGTAACGTGAGGGCTCCTCTGTATACGGGGGACGTGTAACGTGAGGGCTTCTCTGTATACGGGAGACATGTAACGTTAAGGCCCCTCTGTATCCGGGGGACATGTAACGTGAGGGCTTCTTTGTATCTGGGGGACGTGTAACGTGAAGGCCCCTCTGTTTCCGGGGGACGTGTAACGTTAAGGCCCCTCTGTATCCGGGGGACGTGTAACGTGAGGGCTCCTCTGTATACGGGAGACGTGTAATGTGAGGGCTCCTCTGTATCCGGGGGACGTGTAATGTGAGGGCTCCTCTGTATCCGGGGGACGTGTAACGTGAGGGCTTCTCTGTATCCGGGGGACATGTAACGTTAAGGCCCCTCTGTTTCCGGGGGACGTGTAACGTGAGGCGTCCTCTGTATCTGGGGGTGTATTTTGGAGTGATTTTAAGGTTAACTAGTGTCTATTTAGAGCGTCTGGTCCCATTTTGGGGATGGGAGCGGGGGTTTCTGGTTCCATTTTGGGGTGTCATCATGTTTCAGGGGTCGTACTGTTCCATTTCCGGGTGGCGCCTGGTCCCATTTCGGGGGGGACGTCTGGTTCCATTTAGGGGTGCTGTCGGGTTCTATTTACGGGCGCGTCTGGTCCTATTTCAAGGAAGGTGCCTTTTCCCATTGTAGGGGAGCAGAGGTACATGTCCGGTCAAATTTTGGGGGGAAGGGGGGGTGTCTGGTCCCATTTCGGGAGGAGGGGAGTGTCTGGTCCCTTTTCGGGAGGAGGGGGGTGTTTGGTCCCTTTTCGGGAGGAGGGGGGTGTTTGGTCCCTTTTCGGGAGGAGGGGGGTGTTTGGTCCCATTTCGGAGAGGGGGGTTGTGTGGTCCCATTTCGGGAGGAGGGGGGCGTTTGGTCCCATTTCGGGAGGAGGGGGGTGTTTGGTCCCATTTCGGGAGGAGGGGGGTGTTTGGTCCCTTTTCGGGAGGAGGGGGGTGTTTGGTCCCTTTTCGGGAGGAGGGGGGTGTTTGGTCCCTTTTCGGGAGGAGGGGGGTGTTTGGTCCCATTTCGGAGAGGGGGGTTGTGTGGTCCCATTTCGGGAGGAGGGGGGCGTTTGGTCCCATTTCGGGAGGAGGGGGGCGTTTGGTCCCATTTCGGGAGGAGGGGGGCGTTTGGTCCCTTTTCGGGAGGAGGGGGGTGTTTGGTCCCTTTTCGGGAGGAGGGGGGTGTTTGGTCCCATTTCGGAGAGGGGGGTTGTGTGGTCCCATTTCGGGAGGAGGGGGGCGTTTGGTCCCATTTCGGGAGGAGGGGGGTTGTGTGGTCCCATTTCGGGAGGAGGGGGGTGTTTGGTCCCATTTCGGGAGGAGGGGGGCGTTTGGTCCCATTTCGGGAGGAGGGGGGTGTGTGGTCCCATTTCGGGAGGAGGTTGTGTGGTCCCATTTCTGGATGTCCTGTCTGCCGGGAGTGATGCAGCGGGGATGGTGCTGGGTGTTACTCCTGCTTTCCTGTGGTGACCAGCGGGTGAACCGTGTGAGGTCGCGGTGACCCGCGGGTGATGTGGCGGGTGGAGGCGGGGCTGTGCCGGGGGAGGGCCACGGCCTGTATCCGGTCCGCTGCTGCCGCCTGTACCCGGTCCTCCGCCGCCTTCGGGCTCCCTCACCATGGACGGGATGTGGCTGCTCTCCGGCGCCTGCATCATCTTTACTCTCGCCATGTTCTCCAGCGGCCTGTGAGTGGTAGGGGGCGCTGTCCTCGCTCCGTACAGTGGGTGGGGGGCGCCGCTCCGTACAGTGGGTGGGGGGCGCCGCTCCGTACAGTGGGTGGGGGGCGCCGCTCCGTACAGTGGGTGGGGGGCGCTGTCCCCGCTCCGTACAGTGGGTGGGGGGCGCTGTCCCCGCTCCGTACAGTGGGTGGGGGGCGCTGTCCCCGCTCCGTACAGTGGGTGGGGGGCGCTGTCCCCGCTCCGTACAGTGGGTGGGGGGCGCTGTCCCCGCTCCGTACAGTGGGTGGGGGGCGCTGTCTCCGCTCCGTACAGTGGGTGGGGGGCGCTGTCCCCGCTCCGTACAGTGGGTGGGGGGCGCTGTCCCCGCTCCGTACAGTGGGTGGGGGGCGCTGTCTCCGCTCCGTACAGTGGGTGGGGGGCGCTGTCCTCGCTCCGTACAGTGGGTGGGGGGCGCTGTCTCCGCTCCGTACAGTGGGTGGGGGGCGCTGTCTCCGCTCCGTACAGTGGGTGGGGGGCGCTGTCTCCGCTCCGTACAGTGGGTGGGGGGCGCTGTCTCCGCTCCGTACAGTGGGTGGGGGGCGCTGTCTCCGCTCCGTACAGTGGGTGGGGGGCGCTGTCTCCGCTCCGTACAGTGGGTGGGGGGCGCTGTCTCCGCTCCGTACAGTGGGTGGGGGGCGCTGTCTCCGCTCCGTACAGTGGGTGGGGGGCGCTGTCTCCGCTCCGTACAGTGGGTGGGGGGCGCTGTCTCCGCTCCGTACAGTGGGTGGGGGGCGCTGTCTCCGCTCCGTACAGTGGGTGGGGGGCGCTGTCTCCGCTCCGTACAGTGGGTGGGGGGCGCTGTCTCCGCTCCGTACAGTGGGTGGGGGGCGCTGTCTCCGCTCCGTACAGTGGGTGGGGGCGCTGTCTCCGCTCCGTACAGTGGGTGGGGGGCGCTGTCTCCGCTCCGTACAGTGGGTGGGGGCGCTGTCTCCGCTCCGTACAGTGGGTGGGGGCGCTGTCTCCGCTCCGTACAGTGGGTGGGGGCGCTGTCTCCGCTCCGTACAGTGGGTGGGGGGCGCCGCTCCGTACAGTGGGTGGGGGGCGCCGCTCCGTACAGTGGGTGGGGGGCGCCGCTCCGTACAGTGGGTGGGGGCGCCGCTCCGTACAGTGGGTGGGGGGCGCCGCTCCGTACAGTGGGTGGGGGGCGCCGCTCCGTACAGTGGGTGGGGGGCGCCGCTCCGTACAGTGGGTGGGGGGCGCCGTCTCCCACTGCCCTCACTCCGCTCTCCTCTCAGGTCGGACCTGCGTGTGATGATCTCCAGGCGGAGTGTGGACAATATCCAGTTCCTGCCGTTCCTGACTACAGATGTGAAGTAGGTTTGGGTCCGGGGTGACACCGCAGCTATGTCCGGGTATTTGGTGAGTTTGTGACTTAGTGCCTCCAATTCTGAGTAGCTGAGGCTAGTCTTGTGAGGAGTAGGGGTTAGGCTGAGGCTAGTCTTGTGAGGAGTAGGGGTTAGGCTGTGGCTAGTCTTGTGAGGAGTAGGGGTTAGGCTGTGGCTAGTCTTGTGAGGAGTAGGGGTTAGGCTGTGGCTAGTCTGGTGAGGAGTAGGGGTTAGGCTGTGGCTAGTCTGGTGAGGAGTAGGGGTTAGGCTGTGGCTAGTCTGGTGAGGAGTAGGGGTTAGGCTGTGGCTAGTCTTGTGAGGAGTAGGGGTTAGGCTGTGGCTAGTCTTGTGAGGAGTAGGGGTTAGGCTGAGGCTAGTCTTGTGAGGAGTAGGGGTTAGGCTGAGGCTAGTCTTGTGAGGAGTAGGGGTTAGGCTGAGGCTAGTCTTGTGAGGAGTGAAGGTTAGGCTGAGGCTAGTCTTGTGAGGAGTAGGGGTTAGGCTGAGGCTAGTCTGGTGAGGAGTAGGGGTTAGGCTGAGGCTAGTCTGGTGAGGAGTAGGGGTTAGGCTGTGGCTAGTCTGGTGAGGAGTAGGGGTTAAGCTGTGGCTAGTCTGGTGAGGAGTAGGGGTCAGGCTGAGGCTAGACTGGGGTGGAGTAGGGGTTAGGCTGTGGCTAGTCTGGTGAGGAGTAGGGGTTAGGCTGTGGCTAGTCTGGTGAGGAGTAGGGGTTAGGCTGTGGCTAGTCTGGTGAGGAGTAGGGGTCAGGCTGAGGCTAGTCTGGTGAGGAGTAGGGGTTAGGCTGTGGCTAGTCTGGGGAGGAGTAGGGGTTAGGCTGTGGCTAGTCTGGGGAGGAGTAGGGGTTAGGCTGAGGCTAGTCTGGGAATGGAGAGCAGTAGGGGTTAGGCTGAGGCTAGTCTGGGAATGGAGAGCAGTAGGGGTTAGGCTGAGGCTAGTCTGGGAAGGAGTAAGGGTTAGGCTGAGGCTAGTCTGGGGATGGGGTGGAGCCAGGGTTAGGCTGAGGCTAGTCTGGGGATGGGGTGGAGCCAGGGTTAGGCTGAGGCTAGTCTGGGGATGGAGAGCAGTAGGGGTTAGGCTGAGGCTAGTCTGGGGATGGAGAGCAGTAGGGGTTAGGCTGAGGCTAGTCTGGGGATGGAGAGCAGTAGGGGTTAGGCTGAGGCTAGTCTGGGGATGGAGAGCAGTAGGGGTTAGGCTGAGGCTAGTTTGGGGATGGAGCGCAGTAGGGGTTAGGCTGAGGCTAGTCTGGGGATGGAGAGCAGTAGGGGTTAGGTTGAGGCTAGTCTGGGGATGGAGAGCAGTAGGGGTTAGGCTGAGGCTAGTCTGGGGATGGAGAGCAGTAGGGGTTAGGCTGAGGCGAGTCTGGGAATGGAGAGCAGTAGGGGTTAGGCTGAGGCTAGTCTGGGGATGGAGAGCAGTAGGGGTTAGGCTGAGGCTAGCCTGGGGATGGAGTGAAGTAGGGGTTAGGCTGAGGCTAGCCTGGGGATGGAGAGCGGTAGGGGTTAGGCTGAGGCTAGTCTGGGGATGGAGAGCGGTAGGGGTTAGGCTGAGGCTAGTCTGGGGATGGAGAGCGGTAGGGGTTAGGCTGAGGCTAGTCTGGGGATGGAGAGCAGTAGGGGTTAGGCTGAGGCTAGCCTGGGGATGGAGAGCGGTAGGGGTTAGGCTGAGGCTAGACTGGGGATGGAGAGCGGTAGGGGTTAGGCTGAGGCTAGACTGGGGATGGAGAGCGGTAGGGGTTAGGCTGAGGCTAGTCTGGGGATGGGTTGGAGCCAGGGTTAGGCTGAGGCTAGCCTGGGGATGGAGAGAAGTAGGGGTTAGGCTGAGTCTAGCCTGGGGATGGAGAGAAGTAGGGGTTAGGCTGAGGCAAGTCTGGGGATGGAGAGCGGTAGGGGTTAGGTTGAGGCTAGTCTGGGGATGGAGAGCAGTAGGGGTTAGGCTGAGGCTAGTCTGGGGATGGAGAGCAGTAGGGGTTAGGCTGAGGCTAGTTTGGGGATGGAGCGCAGTAGGGGTTAGGCTGAGGCTAGTCTGGGGATGGAGAGCAGTAGGGGTTAGGTTGAGGCTAGTCTGGGGATGGAGAGCAGTAGGGGTTAGGCTGAGGCTAGTCTGGGGATGGAGAGCAGTAGGGGTTAGGCTGAGGCGAGTCTGGGAATGGAGAGCAGTAGGGGTTAGGCTGAGGCTAGTCTGGGGATGGAGAGCAGTAGGGGTTAGGCTGAGGCTAGCCTGGGGATGGAGTGAAGTAGGGGTTAGGCTGAGGCTAGCCTGGGGATGGAGAGCGGTAGGGGTTAGGCTGAGGCTAGTCTGGGGATGGAGAGCGGTAGGGGTTAGGCTGAGGCTAGTCTGGGGATGGAGAGCGGTAGGGGTTAGGCTGAGGCTAGTCTGGGGATGGAGAGCGGTAGGGGTTAGGCTGAGGCTAGCCTGGGGATGGAGAGCGGTAGGGGTTAGGCTGAGGCTAGACTGGGGATGGAGAGCGGTAGGGGTTAGGCTGAGGCTAGTCTGGGGATGGGTTGGAGCCAGGGTTAGGCTGAGGCTAGTCTGGGGATGGAGAGAAGTAGGGGTTAGGCTGAGTCTAGCCTGGGGATGGAGAGAAGTAGGGGTTAGGCTGAGTCTAGCCTGGGGATGGAGAGCAGTAGGGGTTAGGCTGAGGCAAGTCTGGGGATGGAGAGCGGTAGGGGTTAGGTTGAGGCTAGTCTGGGGATGGGTTGGAGCCAGGGTTAGGCTGAGTCTAGCCTGGGGATGGAGAGCGGTAGGGGTTAGGCTGAGGCTAGTCTGGGGATGGAGAGCAGTAGGGGTTAGGCTGAGGCTAGTCTGGGGATGGAGAGCAGTAGGGGTTAGGCTGAGGCTAGTCTGGGGATGGAGAGCAGTAGGGGTTAGGCTGGGGATGGAGAGCAGTAGGGGTTAGGCTGAGGCTAGTCTGGGGATGGAGAGCAGTAGGGGTTAGGTTGAGGCTAGTCTGGGGAGGAGTAGGGGTAAGGCTGAGGCTAGTCTGGGGAGGAGTAGGGGTAAGGTTGAGGCTAGTCTGGGGAGGAGTAGGGGTAAGGCTGAGTCTAGTCTGGGGAGGAGTAGGGGTAAGGCTGAGTCTAGTCTGGGGAGGAGTAGGGGTAAGGCTGAGTCTAGTCTGGGGAGGAGTAGGGGTAAGGCTGAGTCTAGTCTGGGGAGGAGTAGGGGTAAGGCTGAGTCTAGTCTGGGGAGGAGTAGGGGTAAGGCTGAGTCTAGTCTGGGGAGGAGTAGGGGTAAGGCTGAGGCTAGTCTGGGGAGGAGTAGGGGTAAGGCTGAGGCTAGTCTGGGGAGGAGTAGGGGTAAGGCTGAGGCTAGTCTGGGGAGGAGTAGGGGTAAGGCTGAGGCTAGTCTGGGGAGGAGTAGGGGTAAGGCTGAGGCTAGTCTGGGGAGGAGTAGGGGTTAGGCTGTGGCTAGTCTGGGGAGGAGTAGGGGTTAGGCTGTGGCTAGTCTGGGGAGGAGTAGGGGTTAGGCTGAGGCTAGACTGGGGTGGAGAGCAGTAGCGGTTAGGCTGAGGCTAGTCTGTTGATGGGGTGGAGCCAGGGTTAGGCTGAGGCTAGTCTGGGGATGGGGTGGAGCCAGGGTTAGGCTGAGGCTAGTCTGGGGATGGAGAACAGTAGGGGTTAGGCTGAGGCTAGTCTGGGGATGGAGAGCAGTAGGGGTTAGGCTGAGGCTAGTGAGCAGTAGGGGTTAGGCTGAGGCTAGCCTGGGGATGGAGAGAAGTAGGGGTTAGGCTGAGGCTAGCCTGGGGATGGAGAGAAGTAGGGGTTAGGCTGAGTCTAGCCTGGGGATGGAGAGCAGTAGGGGTTAGGCTGAGGCTAGTCTGGGGATGGAGAGCAGTAGGGGTTAGGCTGAGGCTAGTCTGGGGATGGGTTGGAGCCAGGGTTAGGCTGAGGCTAGTCTGGGGATGGAGAACAGTAGGGGTTAGGCTGAGGCTAGTCTGGGGATGGAGAGCAGTAGGGGTTAGGCTGAGGCTAGTGAGCAGTAGGGGTTAGGCTGAGGCTAGTCTGGGGATAGAGAGCAGTAGGGGTTAGGCTGAGGCTAGTCTGGGGATGGAGAGTAGTAGGGGTTAGGCTGAGGCTAGTGAGCAGTAGGGATTAGGCTGAGACTAGTCTGGGGATGGAGAGCAGTAGGGGTTAGGCTGAGGCTAGTCTGGGGATGGGTTGGAGCCAGGGTTAGGCTGAGGCTAGTCTGGGGATGGAGAACAGTAGGGGTTAGGCTGAGGCTAGTCTGGGGATAGAGAGCAGTAGGGGTTAGGCTGAGGCTAGTCTGGGGATGGAGGGCAGTAGGGGTTAGGCTGAGGCTAGTGAGCAGTAGGGGTTAGGCTGAGGCTAGTCTGGGGATGGAGAGCAGTAGGGGTTAGGCTGAGGCTAGTCTGGGGATGGAGAGCAGTAGGGGTTAGGCTGAGGCTAGTCTGGGGATGGAGAGCAGTAGGGGTTAGGCTGAGGCTAGTCTGGGGATGGAGAGCAGTAGGGGTTAGGCTGAGGCTAGTCTGGGGATGGAGAGCAGTAGGGGTTAGGCTGAGGCTAGTCTGGGGATGGAGAGCAGTAGGGGTTAGGCTGAGGCTAGTCTGGGGATGGAGAGCAGTAGGGGTTAGGCTGAGGCTAGTCTGGGGATGGGTTGGAGCCAGGGTTAGGCTGAGGCTAGAAAACCTATAATCAGGAGGATATTCATCCCAGATATACCTTAAGAAAGGTCACGTTCAGGAATATAACCAAACACAGAGCACTCCAAAATTATTCCATGAACAATGATTTATGAAAAATATAAATTTTATTATTAAAACTAAACACATAGTTAAAAACAGACAGACATAGACCACATAGTGGCGAGGAGGGCACAAAGTAAATGGCCAAGGGAACCAAAATCCTAATGCTGTTATACCATCAAATCATCATCAACTTCATATAATGGTGTTTACATACATGATAGAGTCAAATTAGACAGTTATTCAAATAAATTGAGATACACGTCATAACTGGCAATATATATACGTCAGTATTTAGTATATGCAGTATTAATCTCATAATATATATACAAATTCACTACAGCAAGAAATGACACAAGTTTGTTTGTGTGTGTATCTTCATATCTGAGGTCACATACAATGCATAGATGTCAATAAATTATTCATAAAGTAATGGCAGATAGTACCCCTTAGTATAACCTGCAACAGTGGCAGAATGGAGGAGCCACTACCTTATATAGAGTATAGCATTGTTGTCCTCTATTGGGATCCCCAAAATAGCTGGAGAATTAAAGAGTCACTATCCAACAACAGCAAAACTGCACTAGAATAAAAGTGCAGAGCCAACACCATAGCTATAATGTTATAAACAATCATCTAACAGCATCAGTTTCATTCAGTATATGGTATAAATACCAAAGCTCAACCAAGGCCAGAAAGAGTTAATAGCCCACCCTCACCAAACACTCCAACGATCGTTTCGCAACCGCTTCGTCAGGGAGTGAGGTGGGTAGGCTCGTGGGCATCTTAAATACCTGTATGGCAGCTGTGTTTAATGAAAAACTATGCTAGTCTGGGGATGGAGAGCAGTAGGGGTTAGGCTGAGGCTAGCCTGGGGATGGAGAGCTGTAGGGGTTAGGCTGAGGCTAGCCTGGGAATGGAGAGCAGTAGGGGTTAGGCTGAGGCTAGTCTGTATACAATGTAGGACAGTATTGATTTCCTGTGAGGGTTCGGGCTGATGATGGGTGGAGTAGTGATGATGTGCTTGTATCTTGCAGTAATCTTGGCTGGTTGTATTACGGCCTCCTGAAGGAGGACTGGACCCTGATCACAGTGAACTCCATCGGGGCCTCCCTGCAGTCGCTCTACATTGTGGCCTTCATAGTCTACACAGCAGAAAAGGTTCATGTCTTTCCTCCTGCACGTGCGGCTGGCCGGTGGGTGTTGCTGCTCCTGGCTTTGCTGACATCTTGTGTCTTTGTGTTGCAGCGTTACCCCCTGTACCAAGTGCTCTTGTCGCTGGGTGTCCTGGTTCTGGGGTACATGTACTTCTATCTTTGGGTCCAAGATGTAGACTCACGCCTCAGCCAGTTGGGTCTGTTCTGCAGCGTCTTCACCATCAGCATGTACCTCTCCCCCATTGTGGACCTGGTAATCCTACTCCTAAAATATTTCAACCCATCACTAACTGCACTGGTGACCACTGGACCGCTGAAAGGGCTTGGCAGGTCCAGGTGGTAGCATATTACCAGGAATGTACAAGGATGTGGCGGTGGAACAGTAGTAATGTAGGGGGATGTGGCGGTGGAACAGTAGTAATGTAGGGGGATGTGGCGGTGGAGCCGCAGTAATGTAGGGGGATGGGGCGGTGGAGCAGCAGTAACAGAGGGATGGGGCGGTGGAATAGCAGTAACGTAGAGGGGTGTGGCGGTGGAGTAGCAGTAACGTAGAGGGGTGTGGCGGTGGAGTAGCAGTAACGTAGGGGGATGGGGCGGTGGAGTAGCAGTAACATAGGGGGGTGTGGCTGTGGAGTGCAGTAACGTAGGGGGGTGTGGCGGTGGAGTAGCAGTAACGTAGAGGGATGGGGCGGTGGAGTAGCAGTAACGTAGGGGGGGTGTGGCGGTGGAGTGCAGTAACGTAGAGGGATGGGGCGGTGGAGTAGCAGTAACGTAGAGGGGTGTGGCGGTGGAGTAGCAGTAACGTAGAGGGGTGTGGCGGTGGAGTAGCAGTAATATAGGGGGGGTGGCGGTGGAGTAGCAGTAATGTAGGGGGGGGTGGCGGTGGAGTAGCAGTAATGTAGGGGGGGGTGGCGGTGGAGTAGCAGTAATGTAGGGGGGGTGTGGCGGTGGAGTAGCAGTAATATAGGGGGGGTGGCGGTGGAGTAGCAGTAATGTAGGGGGGGTGGCGGTGGAATAGCAGTAACGTAGAGGGGTGTGGCGGTGGAGTAACAGTAACGTAGGGGGGTGTGGCGGTGGAGTAACAGTAACGTAGGGGGGTGTGGCGGTGGAGTAGCAGTAACGTAGAGGGATGGGGCGGTGGAGTAGCAGTAACGTAGGGGGGTGTGGCGGTGGAGTAGCAGTAACGTAGAGGGATGGGGCGGTGGAGTAGCAGTAACGTAGAGGGGTGTGGCGGTGGAGTAGCAGTAACGTAGAGGGGTGTGGCGGTGGAGTAGCAGTAACGTAGAGGGGTGTGGCGGTGGAGTAGCAGTAATATAGGGGGGGTGGCGGTGGAGTAGCAGTAATGTAGGGGGGGGTGGCGGTGGAGTAGCAGTAATGTAGGGGGGGTGGCGGTGGAGTAGCAGTAATGTAGGGGGGTGTGGCGGTGGAGTAGCAGTAATATAGGGGGGGTGGCGGTGGAGTAGCAGTAATGTAGGGGGGGGTGGCGGTGGAATAGCAGTAACGTAGAGGGGTGTGGCGGTGGAGTAACAGTAACGTAGGGGGGTGTGGCGGTGGAGTAGCAGTAACGTAGAGGGATGGGGCGGTGGAGTAGCAGTAACGTAGGGGGGGTGTGGCGGTGGAGTGCAGTAACGTAGGGGGGTGTGGCGGTGGAGTAGCAGTAACGTAGAGGGATGGGGCGGTGGAGTAGCAGTAACGTAGGGGGGGGGTGGCGGTGGAGCAGCAGTAATGTAGGGGGTGTGGAGGTGGAGTAGCAGTAATGTAGGGGGGGTGGCGGTGGGGCAGCAGTAATGTAGGGGGTGTGGAGGTGGAGTAGCAGTTATGTACTGGGATTTGGCGGTGGAGTAGCAGTAATGCAGGGGGGTGGCGGTGGAGTAGCAGTAATGTAGGGGGGGTGGCGGTGGAGTAGCAGTAATGTAGGGGGGGGTGGCGGTGGAGTAGCAGTAATGTAGGGGGGGTGGCGGTGGAGTAGCAGTAATGTAGGGGGGGGTGGCGGTGGAGTAGCAGTAATGTAGGGGGGGTGGCGGTGGCGGTGGAGTAGCAGTAATGTAGGGGGGGGGTGGCGGTGGAGTAGCAGTAATGTAGGGGGGGGTGGCGGTGGAGTAGCAGTAATGTGGGGGGGTGGCGGTGGAGTAGCAGTAATGTAGGGGGGGTGGCGGTGGAGTAGCAGTAATGTAGGGGGGGTGGCGGTGGAGTAGCAGTAATGTAGGGGGGGTGGCGGTGGAGTGCAGTAATGTAGGGGGGGTGGCGGTGGAGTGCAGTAATGTAGGGGGGGTGGCGGTGGAGTAGCAGTAATGTAGGGGGGGTGGCGGTGGAGTAGCAGTAATGTAGGGGGGGTGGCGGTGGAGTAGCAGTAATGTAGGGGGGGTGGCGGTGGAGTAGCAGTAATGTAGGGGGGGTGGCGGTGGAGTAGCAGTAATGTAGGGGGGGTGGCGGTGGAGTAGCAGTAGGGAGGTTTCACAAGCAGTATGGGCCTGTGGTGTGTCGGGAAGCTTGGGTACTACACAGTATAGGATTCTAGCGCTCAGTGTGTGCCTTGGTGGTAAAGCTGGCCTTCTCCTTCCTAGGCTCAGATTATTAGGACTAAATCCACCAAGTGCCTTTCCTTTCCGCTGACGGTCACCACGCTCCTGACCTCCACGTCCTGGGTGCTGTACGGCCTGCAGCACAGGGACCCGTATATCATGGTGAGTACTGTCTGCCCTGCGTCTCCCACCACTCTTCAGGTTTTTGCTCACCTCCCCATCTCTGTTCACAGGTCCCCAACTTCCCCGGGATAGTGACCAGCATCTTGCGCCTCTGGCTGTTCTGGAAATATCCGCAGGACCAGCCCTTTTACCGTTCCTTGCAGGCCTGATCAGCGGAGTGCCGCCCGCTTCAAGTGCCTTCTTGGCAGAGGAATTCTCTGCACGTCCACGGTGGTGGTGGGCTGTAATAACTCATGCACTTTTCTGTTTGTCGGTGGGAGGGTAGAGATATGTGATACTTAGGGTCCAAAACCAGCAGTGCAACACATGAGTGGGGCACACCTGCTCCTTGCTGCGACAATCAAGCATCGCCTGTCTATAACCTTGGTGCCTGACTGCGGTGAAACCAACCAACAACATGGCCGCTATCACATGGCACGCAGTGTGCGACTCGCGGAATGTTTACATGTCTGGGTCACATGACCCACTTTACTCTTGGGACGGGGCCTGTCCATGATTCCACGGTGCCTCATAATCTTTGTACAATAAACTATTTTCCACTAACCTCGGAGTGAACAGATGTCCGCGCGGAGTACTCTAAATGCAGAGAGACAGAAAAAAAGGCTGGGGAGGATGGAGGAGGTGGAAGGACGAAGCTCGGGGAGGCCGAACGAGAGACAGAAAGGGGAAGATGACTGAGGAAGGCCACACGAGAGACAGAAAGGGGGAGATGACTGAGGAAGGCCGAACGAGAGACAGAAAGGGGGAGATGACTGAGGAAGGCCGAACGAGAGACAGAAAGGGGGAGATGACTGAGGAAGGCCACACGAGAGACAGAAAGGGGGAGATGACTGAGGAAGGCTGAACGAGAGACAGAAAGGGGGAGATGACTGAGGAAGGCCGACCGAGAGACAGAAAGGGGGAGATGACTGAGGAAGGCCGACCGAGAGACAGAAAGGGGGAGATGACTGAGGAAGGCCGAACGAGAGACAGAAAGGGGGAGATGACTGAGGAAGGCCGAACGAGACACAGAAAGGGGGAGATGACTGAGGAAGGCCAAGGAGGACAGAGGAGAGACAGAGAGGAGGCCGAGGAGGACAGAGGAGAGACAGAAAGGAGATGATGGTGGAGGGCTGGGGAGGATGGAGGAGAAATAGAAAGAAGAGGCTAGGGGGGACTGAAGAGAGACAGCAAAGAGGGAAAGACAGAGGAGGACCAGGGTGGAAAAAAAAATAGACAGATTGGAGGGGAAGAGTGAAGAGATCAGGGAGGATGAAATGAAAGGTAGGAGTGAAGTGGGCCAGGAAGGATTAAGGGGGTCTGGGGAGGCATAAAAGGGTCAAAAGGGATAAAAGAGGACATGAAGGAGGGGCTTGGCAAGTCAGGGAGGATTGAAGGAGTATTGAACACTGAGGTAGGCTGGGCAGGATGGACAGAAGGAAAGGACAGAAGAGCTGGGGAAGAGTGAGGAGGTGCCAGGAGGACTATGAAAAGTGAGGGAGGCTGAGTAGGAGTGAGGGTTGGGGGGGTGTGGGGTGTGAGGGAGGACTGGGAAGAGTGAAAGGGGTCGTGGAGAAAATCAGAGAGGACTGAGGGGGCTAGGGAAGTAGTAAATTGATCTGGGAGCATAAGAAGGGTCCGAAAAGGACGGGGGTGTGAAGGGGGCCTGGGAGCACAAGAGAGGCAGTGAAGATGGAGGGGGCCAGACAAGTGACAGGGCAAGAGAGTGAAAGTATCAGGAAGGACAAAGGGGGCTAGGAAAGGCAGAGGGAGGGTTAGGACAGAGTGAGGGGGGGTCAAGTACGACAAAAAGGTAAAGGAGGTGGTTATGGAGGATGAAGGGGGTGCTGAGGAGGACAGAAAGAGGGAGGGGGTGTTCCAGGTAGGACGAACGGTCTTGGAAGACAAAGTGGAACTAAGGCGGAGTGAGGGTATCAGTGAGGACAGCATGGAGCTGAATAAGACATAGGGGGCAGGGAATAATGGAGGAAATAAGGCATGATGGAAAGGGGTAAGTGGCAATCATGAAGAGGAGGGGCTGCAGGGTACTGGCTGTCACTATGCCCGGGGCAGCTGTCTGCGGATCTATCCACCTGCAGCCAGCAGATGATGTCCGTGCCCCGCTGGCAGGGCGACACTGTCGGGAAGAATCTCAGCCCTAGGAGAAGTGGGCAGGTCCCTGTGAGCCAGCAAAGTATCCCGGGAGAAGTGCCCTGCACACACCCACCATGTGTCCTCCCCACTCACCCCAACTCCCCTGCACACACCCACCATGTGTCCTCCCCACTCACCCCAACTCCCCTGCACACACCCACCATGTGTCCTCCCCACTCACCCCCATCTATTCACCACAGCACAGACACAACACTGAATAAAAGTGATGAGCAGCAATAATGGACACCATCAGCAACACCACAAAGTGAAGTCATCTATATTTCCATGGCAGGAGAGCGGCTGGCACCGGTGCAGTCAGGCAGTAGCACCACGGCGCGCTGTATACCGGCGAGATATGTCCTGATGGTTGTACTGCGCTTCTCTATACGGTGACAGCATTGCAGGTACGGTCAGCCATGGGTGCTGGAGGTGGTGCTGCAGTCATTGTCCTCTAGAACCCCCTTTGTGCCCCTAAAAGCGCAGGCCTCGCCTCTTCAGATCCGCCTTGGCCTCACTGATCTGAGCTTGCAGCTCGCGGGCGGCCTCCTCGCAGTCATTGAATGTGGCCACGCGGTAGCCAACAGTCGCCAAAGAGTAACAGCCAAACACAACCAGCAGGTAGATGGGGAGCGGCCAAACAACCTCCCAGCATGCCCTGGGCATAGCCACGCCAAGAAGGTCAAAGGTCAGGGTCACCCAAACTCCACCGAGAAGACTCAGGCTCAGCAGCCACTCCACAAGCTTAGTCATCTCCAGCCCTGCAAAAGATGGGGAACAAAATGAGTGCACCCCTATACAGCCCCCCTCCCCATACAGTGTAAGGAGAGGAGCCACTATAATCACACATTACACCCCCCGTACAGTATAATTAGAGGAGCCCCCTATAATCACACATTACACCCCCCGTACAGTATAATTAGAGGAGCCCCCTATAATCACACATTACACCCCCGTACAGTATAATTAGAGGAGCCCCCTATAATCACACATTACACCCCCCCGTAAAGTATAATTAGAGGAGCCCCCTATAATCACACATTACACCCCCCGTACAGTATAATTAGAGGCGCCCCCTATAATCACACATTACACCCCCGTACAGTATAATTAGAGGAGCCCCCTATAATCACACATTACACCCCCCCGTACAGTATAATTAGAGGAGCCCCCTATAATCACACATTACACCCCCCCATACAGTATAATTAGAGGAGCCCCCTATAATCTCACATTACACCCCCCCCCCGTACAGTATAATTAGAGGAGCCCCCTATAATTACACATTACACCCCCCCCCCCGTAAAGTATAATTAGAGGAGCCCCCTATAATCACACATTACACCCCCCCGTACAGTATAATTAGAGGAGCCCCCTATAATCACACATTACACCCCCCCGTAAAGTATAATTAGAGGAGCCCCCTATAATCACACATTACACCCCCCGTACAGTATAATTAGAGGCGCCCCCTATAATCACACATTACACCCCCCGTACAGTATAATTAGAGGCGCCCCCTATAATCACACATTACACCCCCGTACAGTATAATTAGAGGAGCCCCCTATAATCACACATTACAACCCCCCGTACAGTATAATTAGAGGAGCCCCCTATAATCACACATTACACCCCCCCGTACAGTATAATTAGAGGAGCCCCCTATAATCACACATTACACCCCCCGTACAGTATAATTAGAGGAGCCCCCTATAATCACACATTACACCCCCCCGTACAGTATAATTAGAGGACCCCCTATAATCACACATTACACCCCCCCGTACAGTATAATTAGAGGACCCCCTATAATCACACATTACAACCCCCCGTACAGTATAAGTAGAGGAGCCCCCTATAATCACACACACTACAAACCCCCCGTACAGTATAATTAGAGAAGCCCCCTATAATCACACATTACACCCCCCCCCGTACAGTATAATTAGAGCCCCCTATAATCACACATTACACCCCCCCGTAGAGTATAATTAGAGGAGCCCCCTATAATTACACATTACACCCCCCGTACAGTATAATTAGAAAAGCCCCCTATAGTCACACATTACACCCCCCCGTACAGTATAATTAGAGGAGCCCCCTATAGTCACACATTACACCCCCCGTACAGTATACTTACAGGAGCCCCCTATAATCACACATTACACCCCCCCGTACAGTATAATTAGAGAGCCCCCTATAATTACACATTACACCCCCCCGTACAGTATAATTACAGGAGCCCCCTATAGTCACACATTACACCCCCCCGTACAGTATAATTAGAGGAGCCCCCTATAATCACACATTACACCCCCCGTACAGTATAATTAGAGAAGCCCCCCTATAGTCACACATTACACCCCCCCGTACAGTATAATTAGAGGGGCCCCTATAGTCACACATTACACCCCCCCGTACAGTATAATTAGAGGGGCCCCCTATAGTCACACATTACACCCCCCCGTACAGTATAATTAGAGGAGCCCCCTATAGTCACACATTACACCCCCCCGTACAGTATAATTAGAGGAGCCCCCTATAATCACACATTACACCCCCGTACAGTATAATTAGAGGAGCCCCCTATAGTCACACATTACACCCCCCCATACAGTATAATTACAGGAGCCCCCTATAATCACACATTACACCCCCCGTACAGTATAATTACAGGAGCCCCCTATAATTACACATTACACCCCCCGTACAGTATAATTAGAGGAGCCCCCTATAATTACACATTACAACCCCCGTACAGTATAATTAGAGGAGCCCCCTATAGTCACACATTACACCCCCCGTACAGTATAATTACAGGAGCCCCCTATAGTCACACATTACACCCCCCGTACAGTATAATTAGAGAAGCCCCCTATAGTCACACATTACACCCCCCCGTACAGTATAATTAGAGAAGCCCCCTATAGTCACACATTACACCCCCCCGTACAGTATAATTAGAGGAGCCCCCTATAATCACACATTACACCCCCCGTACAGTATAATTACAGGAGCCCCCTATAGTCACACATTACACCCCCCCGTACAGTATAATTAGAGGAGCCCCCTATAATCACACATTACACCCCCCCCCATACAGTATAATCAGAGGGGCCCCCTATAATCACACATTACACCCCCCCGTACAGTATAGTTAGAGGAGCCCCCTATAATCTCACATTACACCCCCCCGTACAGTATAATTACAGGAGCCCCCTATAGTCACACATTACACCCCCCCGTACAGTATAATTAGAGGAGCCCCCTATAATCACACATTACACCCCCCCGTACAGTATAATTAGAGGAGCCCCCTATAGTCACACATTACACCCCCCGTACAGTATAATTAGAGGAGCCCCCTATAATCACACATTACACCCCCGTACGGTATAATTAGAGGCGCCCCCTATAATCACACATTACACCCCCCGTACAGTATAATTAGAGGAGCCCCCTATAATCACACATTACACCCCCCCGTACAGTATAGTTAGAGGAGCCCCCTATAATCTCACATTACACCCCCCCATACAGTATAATTACAGGAGCCCCCTATAGTCACACATTACACCCCCCCCGTACAGTATAATTAGAGGAGCCCCCTATAATCACACATTACACCCCCCCGTACAGTATAATTAGAGGCGCCCTGTGAGGCAAATCCCGGGATATGAAGATGAATTATGACTCCAGTCATAATCCCTCATCACTCCCTGGCAGTGCCCCCTCCCTTCTTGTTCTCAGTGTTCCACTTACACCTCCATGGCCATGTCCTGTGATATGGAGATGAGGTGGTGTGGGAACAATGGACACAGGATGACTCCCTGCCGTCACCCTGTAACAAGAGTTGTATCTCATTAGCAAGGCTATGGAACTAGCTAGACAGAACGACTCCAGTAAAAAATGGTTCATATCTCGCAAGCCATATTTCCGATAAATATGGCAACCATAAAAATGGTGTCTCCGCATGCGGACGATGCCGGCACACCCTTTTTATGGGAGCAGGACATTGGGAAATGCCCCAGGCGTGATAATCAGCCAATGGGGAACTGGCAGACAGGTCATGAGTCCCCTCGTTCTGTAGCTAAATTCATAACTGTCACAATGAGAGCATTGGCGTCCGCCTACGACGCTCCCAGGCAAAGTTATGGCCCATATTCCATGTTGGGATATTGTCCATAACTCAAGCCAGGGGTGGAGCAGTGCTCCCTGTGAGGTCACGAAGGTAGGAGGGGACCTGGATCTGCCCAGGTTGATAACCCTACTTCGGCCATTTTCCAGTGTTCTTTCGCTGGGGGTCACGTGCAGGAAACATCTGTGGGAGTTCCTAGAAACCTGGTCTACAGCGCCCCCCTGTGGCCAGACGCACAAGGTAACTGATTGAATTGCATACCTGTTGTAAACCATGCTTTATCTGTAACTGTACTCTGACATATGTATATTCTGTAGATTCCCTATTGTATATATTGTAGTTTCTAGTGTGCTTTAGGCTGATTAAATTATATAATTAATCTTGGGCTGTTCTGTTATCTCGATCTTGAATCCCACGTCTGTGTGTTCGGCTAATAGTTACCGTAAATCGGTTGGTGGCAGCGAATTGTGCCAAGGATTATTGTGGGGAGGCCAGTGAGATTCGGGGAGATTTTATATATTCCGCCCGCGGAGGTCGGGGGAATATATACCTTACTCTCACCGGGGACCCTTCAATAATCGGCATAAGTAGTATAGCGGCCTCCTTGCTTATGGTCGGGCAATTCCATAATTGGCCTGACTATAAGAGGGGCGCTAGAGAGCGCGTCACGTGCTCTGTCTGTCGGTCGGGAGGTATAAAGGAGGGGTGACCCCCACTTGTTACCCCCCGATTGTGACGTACTGGTAGCCAGCGCGGGGGATTTCTGAGTGACCCCCCCGGTGGTTTGTGACATATTGGTGGCATAGCGGTGGGATCGAGATAATAGTGTGTGTGAGTGTGAGACCCATACTCCCAGACACTAAAGACTGCCTGCAGCAGCTGTGGCTGCTGGGGTCTTCAGACCAGCTCAACACTAGAGTGTCAGAGTGCAGATACTGTAAGGTGTGTGGAGGCATCAGGTGTCAGTTCTGTGTCAGTGACCAAAAGTCTGCAAGAATGGCTGATGGCACCAGGAGCAGAGCTATGCAACTGGCCAATGCTAAGGCAGGAGCCGAAGAGAGGGAGGACGGTGCTGTGGACAGTAATGAGGAGGTTGCCCACGAGTCCTCCAGGAGCTCGACGCCAGAAAACAGCTCTGCAGAGGACATTGCACAACCTAGCAATTATGGACAAGATGAGGAGCAGCTCACCCAAGGGTCCTCAACGAGCCAGATGCCAGCCCTCCGCTCTGCAATGGACAGTGAAGCACCAGGCTCCGCAGCGGGCCGCAGATCACCACGTGCCATTCCACCGAGCCTGGGAGGCTCGGATAGCCTTCTTCAAATGGCTATGGCCCTTCTCCAGGCTGGAGACCAGAAGGGCTACAAGGAACTCCTGGCAGAGCGCAGGGCAGAGCGGCAGGCAGCGCGTGATGCTGAGGCTGCGGAGCGGCAAGCAGCGCGTGAAGAGCGCCAGGCAGAGCGTGAGGCTGCGGAGCGACAGGCAGACCGTGACTACCAGCTGCATCTAGCCAAGCTCCAGCCCTCATCAGCCACACGTGACCTTCAAGACACCAAACTTCCAAAGGTCCGTGTTGAGGACTTCCCAGTGCTGGAGAAGGATGGAGACTTGGACTCTTTCTTGACTGCTTTTGAACGGACTTGCTTGCAGCACCATCTGGACAAGGACCAGTGGGCCAAATACCTGACCCCCCGTTTAAGGGGTAAGGCCCTGGAAATCCTTGGGGACTTGCCTGCTGAGGCAGATCAGGGCTACGACACCATCAAGCGGGCCCTGATCCAACAGTTCAACCTCACTCCGGAGTCCTACCGCAAGAAGTTCCGGACCCTGCAGAAGGGACCAAAGGACTCCTGGGCTGACCACCGGCGGGCACTTGCCCGAGCTGCCGACCACTGGACCCAAGGCCTGCAGCTTTCCACCGGACCAGAGATCCTGGACTTGTTCATCACGGAGCAACTCTTGTGGAACTGCCCTGAGGATCTCCGCCAGTTCATCCGAGACCAGAAGCCAAAGGGGTCCACGGCTACAGCTGCCCTTGCCGATGACTACACCAACAACCGGGCCCCTGAGGCCAGGAGAGCGGCCACCAGCAGCACCTGGAGAGGGGGTAAGATGAATTCTGCGACTGCCCCACCTGCCCCTAGACTGCAGGGGGTGTCCCCCTCAACTCCCCTCTCCAGGCCCGTGGCGGAACCAAGACGGTGCCACCAGTGCAACCTACCTGGACACTTCAAGGCCATGTGCCCTCAGCGTCCCAAGGCCCCGGCTCCGTCCCCGTCCCAAGGGCCGCCCAAGGTGTATTGTGTGGGTGGGGGTGGTGGTAGGTCCCTGGACAGCTTCCAACCTGTCACCGTCGGCCGGTCTGTGACCATAGGACTGCGAGACAGCGCCTCGGAGGTGACTCTGGTGCGGCCTGAGATGGTGTCCCCCCAAGACTTGATCCCTGGAAAAACCCTCGCTGTCTCCGGGATTGGAGGCATTGACCCGGCGCTGCCTGTTGCTGACATTTATGTGGACTGGGGCGCAGGGCGAGGGGTGAGGGAGGTGGGGGTAACTGATCGGATCCCTGCAAACGTGCTACTTGGGACAGATTTGGGGCAGATAACCTCCCAGTTTGGGCCCCCACCAAGGGCTGAACCTTCAGCCCGTACTGACATGACTCCTGACAATGTTAATGTGTTATCTATGAATGATGTAAGGGAGGAGGGAGTGAACTCTGATATTTCTGCTTGCATAGACACCATAGACACACACACAGCTGCAGCTGTGACAGGGGAGGGGGTCAGAGAAAGGTGTGACAATGCCTCTACAAGTAATCAGCCTGTGAGCTGGGATCTGTTGCCCTCTGCAGGGATAAGCAGAGAGCAGGGTGCTGCAGGGGGAGGACCAGTGTGTGGGGTGGGGGCTACCACAGCAAAGGTGCGGTCCCCAGAGATTTCACAGCGGGGTTCTGTTGCTGCAGGAGGGGAACAGGCAGGTGAGATTGGGGCCGGTCCAGGAGCGGAAGTGCTCCCAGGTAAGATCTCGGTGCATGGTTCCCCCACAACCGGGGTGTCAGGAAGCCAGGTAGGTCTGCCTGAACCGGCGACTTGGTCAGGAACGGAGGAGGAGCAGGCACGACCCACGGTCGCAGCGGCTGTGGCCGCTGTCACCCGCAGTGGGAGTGCTGGAAGCCAAGGGGCCTCCCGGAGGTCCGATAGCTCTTCCCCTTCTGACCAAGTGGCAGCCGAGTCAGGTGGAGGCCAGGACACAGGTCCCGGGGTACTGACCGAAGATGTGACCGTCTCGTCGATTCTGGCCACATCTAGTCAGGGGTTTCAGGCAGCGTTAGAAGCTGACGACAGCCTGAAAGCTCTTAAGGAGCAGGCGGCACAGCCTCCCTCGGACTCGGACCCGGAGCGAGTGGTCTGGGACCAAGGACGGCTGTACCGGGCCACGGTCCAGCAGGGTTCACCGGACGCGTGGCCCAGGGACCGACAGTTGGTGGTACCCTATCCGTTCCGGACGGAGTTGTTGCGGATCGCACATGAGATTCCGATGGCCGGACACCTAGGGATCGCTAAGACCAAGGCCAGGTTAAACCAGCATTTCTACTGGCCAAAAATGGGGGCCGATGTGGCTGCCTACTGCCGTTCGTGTGAAACCTGTCAGAGAGTGGGGAAGGCGGGGCCACACCCCAAAGCCCCACTAGTATCTCTGCCAATCATCGATGAGCCTTTCAGGAGGGTGGCTGTGGATCTGGTCGGCCCGCTGGCCATCCCCAGCAGCTCCGGGAAACGCTTCATACTGACGGTAGTGGACTATGCCACCCGGTACCCAGAAGCAGTGGCCTTGTCGTCCATTCGGGCTGACAAGGTGGCCACCGCATTGCTGGAGATTTTCTCCCGAGTGGGTTTTCCCCAGGAAATGCTCACTGACCGGGGGACCCAATTCATGTCCCAGCTGATGGAGGCCCTCTGTAAGCAAGTCCAGGTGCGACATCTGGTGGCCAGCCCGTACCATCCACAGACTAATGGCCTGTGCGAGCGGTTCAATGGCACCTTAAAGCAGATGCTTAAGATGTTGGTCGACTCCCATGGGCGTGACTGGGAGCGGTATCTCCCACACCTGTTATTTGCTTACCGGGAGGTTCCACAGGCCTCAACAGGATTCTCACCGTTTGAGCTCCTGTACGGGCGACGTGTGCGGGGCCCCCTGGCTCTGGTGAAAGAGGCTTGGGAAGGGGATTTGGCCACCCCTGGAGTGTCGGTTATCGAGTATGTCATGCGCTTCCGGGACAAAATGCAGGCCTTGACGCAACTGGTACACGACAATATGGCTCAAGCCCAGGCCGATCAGAAGCGTTGGTACGACCAGAACGCTTGTGAGAGGACCTACCAAGTGGGTCAAAAGGTGTGGGTACTGGTCCCCGTACCACAGGACAAGCTTCAGGCAGCCTGGGAAGGCCCATACCTCGTGTACCAGCAGCTCAACCCTGTAACGTACCTGGTCACCCTGGACCCTGCCCGTGGAAGGTGGAAGCCCTTCCATGTGAACATGATGAAGGCACATCATGAGCGGGAGGCATGTGCGCTCCCCGTGTGCAACCTGCCCGAGGAGGGAGAAGCGGAAACCCTCTTGGATATGCTAGCCCAGGTTAGGGCAGGCGGATCCATTGAGGATGTGGAGGTTGGCCACCAGCTCTTGGAAGACCAACGGTCCCAGCTGTGGGCCACCCTCCTCCCCTTCCGGGGGTTGTTTACCAACCAGCCCGGAAGGACTGACTTGGCTGTCCATCACGTGGACACTGGGGATCATCCCCCGATCCGGCGTTCAGCATATCGGGTCTCCCTGGAGGTGCAGCAACACATGCGCCAGGAGATTGACGAGATGCTGAAGCTGGGGGTGATCCAGGCATCCAACAGCGCTTGGGCCTCGCCGGTAGTCCTCGTCCCTAAGAAGGACCGAACCACTCGGTTCTGCGTGGACTACAGGGGGCTCAATGCGGTCACGGTCGCCGATGCGTACCCAATGCCACGCATCGATGACCTGCTCGATCAGTTGGCCGGGGCTCAGTACCTGACCATCATGGATCTGAGCCGGGGATATTGGCAGATCCCCCTGACTCGCAAGGCCAGGGAACGCTCTGCCTTTATTACCCCATTTGGACTGTACGAGTCCACGGTGATGCCATTCGGGATGAGGAATGCCCCTGCCACTTTCCAGCGGATGGTCAACACCCTGCTCAAGGGACTTGAAGGGTACGCGGCCGCGTACCTGGATGACATTGCCGTCTTCAGTCCCACCTGGGAGGACCACCTAGAGCATCTAGCACAGGTGCTCAGGCGGATCCACCGGGCAGGTTTGACCATCAAGCCGGGAAAGTGTCAGCTGGCCATGAGCGAGGTCCAGTACCTCGGTCACCGGGTAGGTGGGAGAACACTGAAGCCCGAGCCTGAGAAAGTGGAAGCCATCGCATCCTGGCCCACCCCCAGGACCAAGAAGCAGGTGATGTCCTTCTTGGGGACCGCTGGGTACTATAGGAGGTTTGTTCCATGCTATAGTAGCCTGGCAAAGCCCTTGACGGACCTCACCAAGAAGAAGCTGCCCTCTGCAGTCGATTGGACAATGGACTGCGAGACAGCCTTCCGGGCCCTAAAGGACGCCCTGTCCAGCCCGCCCGTGCTACAGGCAGCCGACTTCACGCGGCCGTTTGTAGTACAGACCGACGCCAGTGACTTCGGCCTCGGTGCGGTGCTCAGCCAGGTGGACTCTGCGAGCCAAGAGCACCCAGTCTTGTACCTGAGCAGGAAGCTGTTACCAAGGGAAGTTGCCTATTCCACGATGGAGAAGGAGTGCCTGGCCATAGTGTGGGCCCTGCAGCGTCTGCAACCCTATCTATACGGGCGCCACTTCATCGTGGAGACGGACCACAATCCCCTCAGCTGGTTGCACACCGTCTCTGGGACGAATGGGCGATTGTTGCGATGGAGCCTTGCGCTCCAGCAATACAACTTCACCATTCGCCACAAAAGGGGCCGTGACCACGGTAACGCAGACGGGCTGTCCCGACAAGGAGAGGTCGCTGGACGGGCGCACGGGGGAACACCGGAGTGTGCTGCCCCCTAGCGCCCTCAAAAGGGGGGAGGTGTGAGGCAAATCCCGGGATATGAAGATGAATTATGACTCCAGTCATAATCCCTCATCACTCCCTGGCAGTGCCCCCTCCCTTCTTGTTCTCAGTGTTCCACTTACACCTCCATGGCCATGTCCTGTGATATGGAGATGAGGTGGTGTGGGAACAATGGACACAGGATGACTCCCTGCCGTCACCCTGTAACAAGAGTTGTATCTCATTAGCAAGGCTATGGAACTAGCTAGACAGAACGACTCCAGTAAAAAATGGTTCATATCTCGCAAGCCATATTTCCGATAAATATGGCAACCATAAAAATGGTGTCTCCGCATGCGGACGATGCCGGCACACCCTTTTTATGGGAGCAGGACATTGGGAAATGCCCCAGGCGTGATATCAGCCAATGGGGAACTGGCAGACAGGTCATGAGTCCCCTCGTTCTGTAGCTAAATTCATAACTGTCACAATGAGAGCATTGGCGTCCGCCTACGACGCTCCCAGGCAAAGTTATGGCCCATATTCCATGTTGGGATATTGTCCATAACTCAAGCCAGGGGTGGAGCAGTGCTCCCTGTGAGGTCACTAAGGTAGGAGGGGACCTGGATCTGCCCAGGTTGATAACCCTACTTCGGCCATTTTCCAGTGTTCTTTCGCTGGGGGTCACGTGCAGGAAACATCTGTGGGAGTTCCTAGAAACCTGGTCTACAGCGCCCCCCTGTGGCCAGACGCACAAGGTAACTGATTGAATTGCATACCTGTTGTAAACCATGCTTTATCTGTAACTGTACTCTGACATATGTATATTCTGTAGATTCCCTATTGTATATATTGTAGTTTCTAGTGTGCTTTAGGCTGATTAAATTATATAATTAATCTTGGGCTGTTCTGTTATCTCGATCTTGAATCCCACGTCTGTGTGTTCGGCTAATAGTTACCGTAAATCGGTTGGTGGCAGCGAATTGTGCCAAGGATTATTGTGGGGAGGCCAGTGAGATTCGGGGAGATTTTATATATTCCGCCCGCGGAGGTCGGGGGAATATATACTTTACTCTCACCGGGGACCCTTCAATAATCGGCATAAGTAGTATAGCGGCCTCCTTGCTTATGGTCGGGCAATTCCATAATTGGCCTGACTATAAGAGGGGCGCTAGAGAACGCGTCACGTGCTCTGTCTGTCGGTCGGGAGGTATAAAGGAGGGGTGACCCCCACTTGTTACCCCCCGATTGTGACGTACTGGTAGCCAGAGCGGGGGATTTCTGAGTGACCCCCCCGGTGGTTTGTGACACGCCCCCTATAATCACACATTACACCCCCGTACAGTATAATTACAGGAGCCCCCTATAATCACACATTACACCCCCCCGTACAGTATAGTTAGAGGAGCCCCCTATAATCACACATTACACCCCCCCGTACAGTATAATTAGAGGAGCCCCCTATAATCACACATTACACCCCCCCGTACAGTATAATTACAGGAGCCCCCTATAATCACACATTACACCCCCCGTACAGTATAATTAGAGGAGCCCCCTATAATCACACATTACACCCCCCCCGTACAGTATAATTAGAGGAGCCCCCTATAATCACACATTACACCCCCCCGTACAGTATAATTAGAGGAGCCCCCTATAGTCACACATTACACCCCCCGTACAGTATAATTAGAGGAGCCCCCTATAATCACACATTACACCCCCCCGTACAGTATAATTAGAGGAGCCCCCTATAATCACACATTACACCCCCCGTACAGTATAATTAGAGGCGCCCCCTATAATCACACATTACACCCCCGTACAGTATAATTAGAGGAGCCCCCTATAATCACACATTACACCCCCCCGTACAGTATAATTAGAGGACCCCCTATAATCACACATTACACCCCCCGTACAGTATAATTAGAGGAGCCCCCTATAATCACACATTACACCCCCCGTACAGTATAATTAGAGGACCCCCTATAATCACACATTACACCCCCCGTATAGTATAATTAGAGGACCCCCTATAATCACACATTACACCCCCCGTACAGTATAATTAGAGGCGCCCCCTATAATCACACATTACACTCCCCCGTACAGTATAATTAGAGGAGCCCCCTATAATCACACATTACACCCCCCAGGACAGTATAATTAGAGGAGCCCCCTATAATCACACATTACACCCCCCCGTACAGTATAATTAGAGGACCCCCTATAATCACACATTACACCCCCCCATACAGTATAATTAGAGGAGCCCCCTATAATCACACATTACACCCCCCCGTACAGTATAATTAGAGGAGCCCCCTATAGTCACACATTACACCCCCCCGTACAGTATAATTAGAGGAGCCCCCTATAGTCACACATTACACCCCCCGTACAGTATAATTAGAGGGGCCCCCTATAATCACACATTACACCCCCCCGTACTGTATAATTAGAGGAGCCCCCTATAATCACACATTACACCCCCCCGTACAGTATAATTAGAGGAGCCCCCTATAATCACACATTACACCCCCCGTACAGTATAATTAGAGGAGCCCCCTATAATCACACATTACACCCCCCCGTACAGTATAATTAGAGGAGCCCCCTATAATCACACATTACACCCCCCGTACAGTATAATTAGAGGAGCCCCCTATAATCACACATTACACCCCCCCGTACAGTATAATTAGAGGAGCCCCCTATAGTCACACATTACACCCCCCCGTACAGTATAATTAGAGGAGCCCCCTATAGTCACACATTACACCCCCCCGTACAGTATAATTAGAGGAGCCCCCTATAATCACACATTACACCCCCCGTACAGTATAATTAGAGGAGCCCCCTATAATCACACATTACACCCCCCCGTACAGTATAATTAGAGGAGCCCCCTATAATCACACATTACACCCCCCCGTACAGTATAATTAGAGGGGCCCCCTATAATCACACATTACACCCCCCCGTACAGTATAATTAGAGGAGCCCCCTATAGTCACACATTACACCCCCCGTACAGTATAATTAGAGGAGCCCCCTATAGTCACACATTACACCCCCCGTACAGTATAATTAGAGGAGCCCCCTATAATCACACATTACACCCCCCCGTACAGTATAATTAGAGGAGCCCCCTATAATCACACATTACACCCCCCCGTACAGTATAATTAGAGGAGCCCCCTATAGTCACACATTACACCCCCCGTACAGTATAATTAGAGGAGCCCCCTATAATCACACATTACACCCCCCCGTACAGTATAATTAGAGGAGCCCCCTATAATCACACATTACACCCCCCGTACAGTATAATTAGAGGAGCCCCCTATAATCACACATTACACCCCCCCCGTACAGTATAATTAGAGGAGCCCCCTATAATCACACATTACACCCCCCCGTACAGTATAATTAGAGGAGCCCCCTATAATCACACATTACATGTCAGTTACCGGGGAGACGCGATTTCTGCTTTATTTCCGGGTAGGCGCAGTCACGTGATGGTCTGTAGGAGAAACAGAAGGCATTATGGGAGATGCAGTTTTCCTGTTTTTTTCTTCGCTGCCCAGAAAAGTCGCCGAAAGGACACGTGACCCGTCACTACATTTACCTCTCAGCCATAGCTGGAAGGCGCAGCGGGGGCGTGGCCTGTGCCTCTATATACACGGGGCGGCAGCGGCTCCCTGCACTGCAGTGCCTGGCGCTGTCTGTCTGTTCACAGTAGCTCTCCAAATATGCGCGGTGTGTCTCCCCATGTATACTCTCCCTGTACACACGGTGTGTCTCCCCATATACTCTCTCTGTACACACATACGGTGTGTCTCCCCATGTATACTCTCCCTGTACACACATACGGTGTGTCTCCCCATGTATACTCTCCCTGTACACACATACGGTGTGTCTCCCCATGTATACTCTCCCTGTACACACATACGGTGTGTCTCCCCATGTATACTCTCCCTGTACACACATACGGTGTGTCTCCCCATGTATACTCTCCCTGTACACACATACGGTGTGTCTCCCCATGTATACTCTCCCTGTACACACATACGGTGTGTCTCCCCATGTATACTCTCCCTGTACACACATACGGTGTGTCTCCCCATGTATACTCTCCCTGTACACACATACGGTGTGTCTCCCCATGTATACTCTCCCTGTACACACATACGGTGTGTCTCCCCATGTATACTCTCCCTGTACACACATACGGTGTGTCTCCCCATGTATCCTCTCCCTGTACACACACATACGGTGTGTCTCCCCATGTATACTCTCCCTGTACACATACAGTGTGTCTCCCCATGTATACTCTCCCTGTACATACATACGGTGTGTCTCCCCATGTATACTCTCCCTGTACACACATACAGTGTGTCTCACCATGTATACTCTCCCTGTACACACATACGGTGTGTCTCCCCATGTATACTCTCCCTGTACACACATACGGTGTGTCTCCCCATGTATACTCTCCCTGTACACACATACGGTGTGTCTCCCCATGTATACTCTCCCTGTACACACATACGGTGTGTCTCCCCATGTATTCTCTCCCTGTACACACATACGGTGTGTCTCCCCATGTATACTCTCCCTGTACACACATACGGTGTGTCTCCCCATGTATACTCTCCCTGTACACACATACGGTGTGTCTCCCCATGTATGCTCTCCCTGTACATACATACGGTGTGTCTCCCCATGTATACTCTCCCTGTACACACATACGGTGTGTCTCCCCATGTATTCTCTCCCTGTATACACGATGTGTCTCCCCATGTATACTCTCCCTGTACACACATACGGTGTGTCTCCCCATGTATACTCTCCCTGTACACACATACGGTGTGTCTCCCCATGTATACTCTCCCTGTACACACATACGGTGTGTCTCCCCATGTATACTCTCCCTGTACACACATACGGTGTGTCTCCCCATGTATACTCTCCCTGTACACACATACGGTGTGTCACCTCATGTATACTCTCCCTGTACACACGGTGTGTCTCCCCATATACTCTCCCTGTACACACATACGGTGTGTCTCCTCATGTATCCTCTCCCTGTACACACATACGATGTGTCTCCCCA
Source organism: Anomaloglossus baeobatrachus (assembly GCF_048569485.1). Taxonomy (NCBI): domain Eukaryota; kingdom Metazoa; phylum Chordata; class Amphibia; order Anura; family Aromobatidae; genus Anomaloglossus; species Anomaloglossus baeobatrachus. The sequence goes on along the minus strand of NC_134364.1, from coordinate 139,511,457 downwards.
TGTATCCCCTCCCTGTACACACATACGGTGTGTCTCCCTATGTATACTCTCCCTGTACACACATACGGTGTGTCTCCCCATGTATACTCTCCCTGTACACACATACGATGTGTCTCCCCATGTATCCCCTCCCTGTACACACATACGGTGTGTCTCCCTATGTATACTCTCCCTGTACACACATACGATGTGTCTCCCCATGTATACTCTCCCTGTACATACACACGGTGTGTCTCCCCATATACTCTCCCTGTGCACACATACGGTGTGTCTCCCCATGTATACTCTCCCTGTACACACATGCGGTGTGTCTCCCCATGTATAATCTCCCTGTACACACATACGGTGTGTCTCCCTATGTATACTCTCCCTGTACACACATACGATGTGTCTCCCCATGTATCCCCTCCCTGTACACACATACGGTGTGTCTCCCTATGTATACTCTCCCTGTACACACATACGATGTGTCTCCCCATGTATACTCTCCCTGTACATACACACGGTGTGTCTCCCCATGTATCCTCTCCCTGTACACACACATACGGTGTGTCTCCCCATATACTCTCCCTGTACACACTTACGGTGTGTCTCCCCATGTATGCTCTCCCTGTACATACATACGGTGTGTCTCCCCATGTATACTCTCCCTGTACACACATACGGTGTGTCTCCCCATGTATACTCTCCCTGTACACACATACGGTGTGTCTCCCCATGTATACTCTCCCTGTACACACATACGGTGTGTCTCCCCATGTATACTCTCCCTGTACACACATACGGTGTGTCTCCCCATGTATACTCTCCCTGTACACACATACGGTGTGTCTCCCCATGTATACTCTCCCTGTACACACATACGGTGTGTCTCCCCATGTATACTCTCCCTGTACACACATACGGTGTGTCTCCCCATGTATACTCTCCCTGTACACACATACGGTGTGTCTCCCCATGTATACTCTCCCTGTACACACATACGGTGTGTCTCCCCATGTATACTCTCCCTGTACACACATACGGTGTGTCTCCCCATGTATACTCTCCCTGTACACACATACGGTGTGTCTCCCCATGTATACTCTCCCTGTACACACATACGGTGTGTCTCCCCATGTATACTCTCCCTGTACACACATACGGTGTGTCTCCCCATGTATCCTCTCCCTGTACACACACATACGGTGTGTCTCCCCATGTATACTCTCCCTGTACACACATACAGTGTGTCTCACCATGTATACTCTCCCTGTACACACATACGGTGTGTCTCCCCATGTATACTCTCCCTGTACACACATACGGTGTGTCTCCCCATGTATACTCTCCCTGTACACACATACGGTGTGTCTCCCCATGTATACTCTCCCTGTACACACATACGGTGTGTCTCCCCATGTATACTCTCCCTGTACACACATACGGTGTGTCTCCCCATGTATACTCTCCCTGTACACACATACGGTGTGTCTCCCCATGTATACTCTCCCTGTACACACATACGGTGTGTCTCCCCATGTATGCTCTCCCTGTACATACATACGGTGTGTCTCCCCATGTATACTCTCCCTGTACACACATACGGTGTGTCTCCCCATGTATTCTCTCCCTGTATACACGATGTGTCTCCCCATGTATACTCTCCCTGTACACACATACGGTGTGTCTCCCCATGTATACTCTCCCTGTACACACATACGGTGTGTCTCCCCATGTATACTCTCCCTGTACACACATACGGTGTGTCTCCCCATGTATACTCTCCCTGTACACACATACGGTGTGTCTCCCCATGTATACTCTCCCTGTACACACATACGATGTGTCTCCCCATGTATCCCCTCCCTGTACACACATACGGTGTGTCTCCCTATGTATACTCTCCCTGTACACACATACGGTGTGTCTCCCCATGTATACTCTCCCTGTACACACATACGATGTGTCTCCCCATGTATCCCCTCCCTGTACACACATACGGTGTGTCTCCCTATGTATACTCTCCCTGTACACACATACGATGTGTCTCCCCATGTATACTCTCCCTGTACATACACACGGTGTGTCTCCCCATATACTCTCCCTGTGCACACATACGGTGTGTCTCCCCATGTATACTCTCCCTGTACACACATGCGGTGTGTCTCCCCATGTATAATCTCCCTGTACACACATACGGTGTGTCTCCCTATGTATACTCTCCCTGTACACACATACGATGTGTCTCCCCATGTATCCCCTCCCTGTACACACATACGGTGTGTCTCCCTATGTATACTCTCCCTGTACACACATACGATGTGTCTCCCCATGTATACTCTCCCTGTACATACACACGGTGTGTCTCCCCATGTATCCTCTCCCTGTACACACACATACGGTGTGTCTCCCCATATACTCTCCCTGTACACACTTACGGTGTGTCTCCCCATGTATGCTCTCCCTGTACATACATACGGTGTGTCTCCCCATGTATACTCTCCCTGTACACACATACGGTGTGTCTCCCCATGTATACTCTCCCTGTACACACATACGGTGTGTCTCCCCATGTATACTCTCCCTGTACACACATACGGTGTGTCTCCCCATGTATACTCTCCCTGTACACACATACGGTGTGTCTCCCCATGTATACTCTCCCTGTACACACATACGGTGTGTCTCCCCATGTATACTCTCCCTGTACACACATACGGTGTGTCTCCCCATGTATACTCTCCCTGTACACACATACGGTGTGTCTCCCCATGTATGCTCTCCCTGTACATACATACGGTGTGTCTCCCCATGTATACTCTCCCTGTACACACATACGGTGTGTCTCCCCATGTATTCTCTCCCTGTATACACGATGTGTCTCCCCATGTATACTCTCCCTGTACACACATACGGTGTGTCTCCCCATGTATACTCTCCCTGTACACACATACGGTGTGTCTCCCCATGTATACTCTCCCTGTACACACATACGGTGTGTCTCCCCATGTATACTCTCCCTGTACACACATACGGTGTGTCTCCCCATGTATACTCTCCCTGTACACACATACGATGTGTCTCCCCATGTATCCCCTCCCTGTACACACATACGGTGTGTCTCCCTATGTATACTCTCCCTGTACACACATACGGTGTGTCTCCCCATGTATACTCTCCCTGTACACACATACGATGTGTCTCCCCATGTATCCCCTCCCTGTACACACATACGGTGTGTCTCCCTATGTATACTCTCCCTGTACACACATACGATGTGTCTCCCCATGTATACTCTCCCTGTACATACACACGGTGTGTCTCCCCATATACTCTCCCTGTGCACACATACGGTGTGTCTCCCCATGTATACTCTCCCTGTACACACATGCGGTGTGTCTCCCCATGTATAATCTCCCTGTACACACATACGGTGTGTCTCCCTATGTATACTCTCCCTGTACACACATACGATGTGTCTCCCCATGTATCCCCTCCCTGTACACACATACGGTGTGTCTCCCTATGTATACTCTCCCTGTACACACATACGATGTGTCTCCCCATGTATACTCTCCCTGTACATACACACGGTGTGTCTCCCCATGTATCCTCTCCCTGTACACACACATACGGTGTGTCTCCCCATATACTCTCCCTGTACACACTTACGGTGTGTCTCCCCATGTATGCTCTCCCTGTACATACATACGGTGTGTCTCCCCATGTATACTCTCCCTGTACACACATACGGTGTGTCTCCCCATGTATTCTCTCCCTGTATACACGATGTGTCTCCCCATATACTCTCCCTGTACACACATACGGTGTGTCTCCCCATGTATACTCTCCCTGTACACACATACGGTGTGTCTCCCCATGTATACTCTCCCTGTACACACACACGGTCTGTCTCCCCATGTATACTCTCCCTGTACACACATACGGTGTGTCTCCCCATGTATACTCTCCCTGTACACACATACGGTGTGTCTCCCCATGTATACTCTCCCTGTACACACATACGGTGTGTCTCCCCATGTATACTCTCCCTGTACACACATACGGTGTGTCTCCCCATGTATACTCTCCCTGTACACACATACGGTGTGTCTACCCATGTATACTCTCCCTGTACACACATACGGTGTGTCTCCCCATGTATACTCTTCCTGTACACACATACGGTGTGTCACCTCATGTATACTCTCCCTGTACACACGGTGTGTCTCCCCATATACTCTCCCTGTACACACATACGGTGTGTCTCCTCATGTATACTCTCCCTGTACACACATACGGTGTGTCTCCCCATGTATACTCTCCCTGTACACACATACGGTGTGTCTCCCTATGTATCCTCTCCCTGTACACACACATACGGTGTGTCTCCCCATGTATACTCTCCCTGTACACACACATACGGTGTGTCTCCCCATGTGTAACTCTCCCTGTACACACGGTGTGTCTCCCCATATACTCTCCCTGTACACACATATGGTGTGTCTCCCCATATACTCTCCCTGTACACACTTACGGTGTGTCTCCCCATGTATGCTCTCCCTGTACACACATACGGTGTGTCTCCCCATGTATACTCTCCCTGTACACACATACGGTGTGTCTCCCCATGTATACTCTCCCTGTACACACATACGGTGTGTCTCCCCATGTATCCTCTCCCTGTACACACATACGGTGTGTCTCCCCATGTATACTCTCCCTTTACACACATACGGTGTGTCTCCCCATGTATCCTCTCCCTGTACACACATACAGTGTGTCTCACCATGTATACTCTCCCTGTACACACGGTGTGTCTCCCCATATACTTTCCCTGTACACACATACGGTGTGTCTCCCCATGTATACTCTCCCTGTACACACATACGGTGTGTCTCCCCATGTATACTCTCCCTGTACACACGGTGTGTCTCCCCATATACTCTCCCTGTACACACACATACGGTGTGTCTCCCCATGTATCCTCTCCCTGTACACACACATACGGTGTGTCTCCCCATGTATACTCTCCCTGTACACACATACGGTGTGTCTCCCCATGTATACTCTCCCTGTACACACATACGGTGTGTCTCCCTGTGAAGATGTAATTTACCCTCTCACTGTATATGCTGTACAGATTCCTATTTCAAGCTGGGTTCATTGTCTTATTTGAACTACTTCTGTGTACATTTCTATTGTTGTAGGTAATCACCCCCCTAAAATGCAAGGTTATATCCTCTTGAGGCACTTCCATCCCTGGGAGTAGGGGGAGGTGGGCCTAGAGTCCAACTAGTGTAAACTCTGCTTACCTGGGAGATTCAGGCAGAGTGAGCTGAAACTTGAAGGGAGCAGGAGCTCCAGCCTGTGTGGCTGTGGACACGGACGGAGCTAGGCCTGTGTGGCGGCCCGTGGGATTGTGTGGAACTCTTTGGACTACTGTAAGGACGATTGCTTTGTAATCCGGTCCGAGGATTGTCGGGAAGGGCCCCCGAATCTGTTTTACGTGGACTTATCGTGTGCTGTTCCAGTGTTCTTGTGAATAAATCTGTTGGATCGTTCCTCGGCCTGTTGTCTCTCCTTGCTCTGCTGTACACCCCGTCACACTCCCCATGTATCCTCTCCCTGTACACACATACAGTGTGTCTCACCATGTATACTCTCCCTGTACACACGGTGTGTCTCCTCATATACTCTCCCTGTACACACATACGGTGTGTCTCCCCATGTATACTCTCCCTGTACACACATACGGTGTGTCTCCCCATGTATCCTCTCCCTGTACAAACACATACGGTGTGTCTCCCCATGTATCCTCTCCCTGTACACACACATACGGTGTGTCTCCCCATGTATACTCTCCCTGTACACACATACGGTGTGTCTCACCATGTATACTCTCCCTGTACACACATACGGTGTATCTCCCCATGTATACTCTCCCTGTACACACATACGGTGTGTCTCCCTATATATACTCTCCCTGTACACACATACGATGTGTCTCCCCATGTATCCCCTCCCTGTACACACATACGGTGTGTCTCCCTATGTATACTCTCCCTGTACACACATACGGTGTGTCTCCCTATGTATACTCTCCCTGTACACACATACGGTGTGTCTCCCCATGTATACTCTCCCTGTACACACTACGGTGTGTCTCCCCATGTATACTCTCTCTGTACACACATACGGTGTGTCTCAATATGATTACTCTCCCTGTACACACATACGGTGTGTCTCCCCATGTATACTCTCCCTGTACACACATGCGGTGTGTCTCCCCATGTATAATCTCCCTGTACACACACATACGGTGTGTCTCCCCATGTATACTCTCCCTGTACACACATACAGTGTGTCTCCCCATGTATACTCTCCCTGTACACACATACGGTGTGTCTCCCCATATACTCTCCCTGTACACACATACGGTGTGTCTCCCCATGTATACTCTCCCTGTACACACATTCGGTGTGTTTCCCCATGGATACTCTCCCTGTACACACATACGGTGTGTCTCCCCATGTATCCTCTCCCTGTACACACATACGGTGTGTCTCCCCATGTATACTCTCCCTGTACTCACATACGGTGTGTCTCCCCTTGTATCCTCTCCCTGTACACACACATACGGTGTGTCTCCCCATGTGTAACTCTCCCTGTACACACGGTGTGTCTCCCCATATACTCTCCCTGTACACATATATGGTGTGTCTCCCCATATACTCTCCCTGTACACACTTACGGTGTGTCTGCCCATGTATGCTCTCCCTGTACACACATACGGTGTGTCTCCCCATGTATACTCTCCCTGTACACACATACGGTGTGTCTCCCCATGTATACTCTCCCTGTATACACGGTGTGTCTCCCCATATACTCTCCCTGTACACACATGTGACGGGGTGTACATCAGAGCAAAGAGAGACAACAGGCCGAGGATGATCCAACAGGTTTACTAACAGGAATACAGGAACAGCACACGACAAGTCCAAATAAAACAGATTCGGGGGCACCTCCCGATAATCCAAAGTGCCAGATCACAACGTAATAGTCCTTTTCAGAGTCCCAGAAATCCCACACAATCCACTGGACGCCACACAGGCCTAGCTCCGTCCGTGTCCACAGCCACCCAGGCTGGGGCTCCTGCTCTCTTCAAGTTTCAGCTCACTCTGACTGAATCTCCCAGGTAAGCAGAGTTTACACTAGTTGGACTCTAGGCCCACCCCCCCCTACTCCCAGGGATGGAAGTGCCTCAAGAGGATACAACCTTGCATTTTAGGGGGTGATTACCTACAACAATAGAAATGTACACAGAAGTAGTTCAAATAAGACAATGAACCCAGCTTGAAATAGGAATCTGTACAGCAAGATACACCTCCCCCATAGCCCATCATCACAACCTGTCCCCCCTTTTTAATAAGTGAGTATGCCACGAGGTCTACACAGACCTCTGGCCATCTCACTTACGTCCATGTTGCTCAGCTGTGAATAGTCTATGGTTCTTCTGGCTGGGACAGTCCATCACCATTCTGGTGTTGGCTTCCACACTTGTATTGGATGGAAAAGGTGTAGGTAATCCCCTGTAGAGCGATAGGGTTGGAAGGACAAGGTTCCTTTTGTGTATTCCCTCACTCAAACTCTGCTTTCTGCACCCACAAATCGGCATTGTACATCTCCCACATCATTGCCTAGGAGCATGTCTGCAGGAAGACCACCCATCACCCCAACCACACATCGCCTGACCCCAAAACCAAAGTTCAGATCCACAGTGGCTGTGGGAATAGTCCTCCATTGTCCACCAGCCAGTTCAATAACAATCCCAGGTCCTCTATGGATTGCCTCAGGCCGAACCACTCGGGGATCAGCCAGTGTGAGGAAAGCACCCGAGTCACAAAATCCAACAAGTCTCTGTCCATCCAGCACAACCTCCTGCAAGTGCTTACCTCGATGAGCAGAAGTCGTCATAACTGCGGGTCGCACCCCGTAAACTCCTGGTGGTGCAACATGGGGGGCTGAGTCACTAGGCCAGTCCTCACATAACGGTGCCACATCTTCCTCCATGGCACTGGGCTGTAAATAATTAACAATCCGATTGGGTGTAGGATCAGTCCTCATTTGAACAGCTGGGCAGGAGACTTGCCGATGCCCTGGCTGTCCACATTGATAGCATCTGAGCTGGGTCTCCCTCCATCCAAGGCGTCCTCTTGGGTAAGGGGTAGGGGAACTTGGAGGCCGGCTCCCACCTGAAGGTGCTGTAGGGGTTTGAGGATGATTCCTCCATGGCCTGGCTGGGCATGAGGCCTGCAAATGCCCGGGATGCCTACAAACATAACACCTGCGCTCTGTTACTTCCTCTCCCCGGCGTATTCCAGAAAGTGCAGTAGAAGCAACTGAAGGCACATTAACACGGGTATCAACATGTGGTGGCTTAGAGGAACGGGGAACAATGGGGACAGAATAACTGGGGGCATCCGGTGTTGTGGAGCTGTTAGGCGTCTCTCCATCCTCCAACAGAACCCTCCACTGAGGCTTGATGGTGAGAGCCTCATCAGCGAGAGCAGCAGCTTCCTCCACTGTCGCTGGTTTTCTCTCACGCACCCATTCCCGGATCTCAGCGGGGCACTGGGCAAAGAATTGTTCTTTTAGGATGACCTGCAGGAAGGTCTCCCAAGATAAGGCCTCCTCTGCCTCCAGCCAGCGATTACATATTTGTTTGAGTCTATGAGCATATATCTTAAAAGACACTTCCCCATCACAGGCTAAAGCACGGAACTGAGTCCTGTAAGTGTCTGGGGTCACAGCATAATGTTCTAGAATAGTCTGTTTAATATCCGCATACTCACAGTTCCACCGAGGGTCCATAGCTCTATAGGCTCCAGCAGCTCCCCCCTGTGACGGGGGTGTACAACAGAGCAAAGGATGGACGAGGCCGAGGGACGATCCAACAGGTTTATTAACAGGAATGCAAGAACAGCACACGATAAGTCCACGTAAAACAGATTCGGGGGCCCTTCCCGACAATCCTCGGACCGGATTACAAAGCAATCGTCCTTACAGTAGTCCAAAGAGTTCCACACAATCCCACGGGCCGCCACACAGGCCTAGCTCCGTCCGTGTCCACAGCCACACAGGCTGGAGCTCCTGCTCCCTTCAAGTTTCAGCTCACTCTGCCTGAATCTCCCAGGTAAGCAGAGTTTACACTAGTTGGACTCTAGGCCCACCTCCCCCTACTCCCAGGGATGGAAGTGCCTCAAGAGGATATAACCTTGCATTTTAGGGGGGTGATTACCTACAACAATAGAAATGTACACAGAAGTAGTTCAAATAAGACAATGAACCCAGCTTGAAATAGGAATCTGTACAGCATATACAGTGAGAGGGTAAATTACATCTTCACAATCCCTCCCCCTCCCAACTTGTGTACGTACTAGGGACCTCTACAGGTCACTGGTTAAGTACACACAGGCAGAGCGTTACTTACATGTGGCTTCATGCAGCCACGAATTGGCATCGTAGCTCTCCCACATCATTGCCCAGGAGAACAGCTGCAGGCAGACCACCCATCACCCCAACCACACATCGCCTGACCCCAAAACCAAAGCTCAGATCCACAGTGGCTGTGGGAATAGTCCTCCATTGTCCACCAGCCAGTTCAATGACAATCCCAGGTCCTCTATGGATTGCCTCAGGCCGAACCACTCGGGGATCAGCCAGTGTGAGGAAAGCACCCGAGTCACAAAATCCAACAAGTCTCTGTCCATCCAGCACAACCTCCTGCAAGTGCTTACCTCGATGAGCAGAAGTCGTCATAACTGCAGGTCGCACCCCGTAAACTCCTGGTGGTACAACATGGGCTGAGTCACTAGGCCAGTCCTCACATAGCGGTGCCACATCTTCCTTCATGGCGCTGGGCTGTAAATAATTAACAATCCGATTGGGCGCAGGATCAGTCCTCATTTGAACAGCTGGGCAGGAGACTTGCCGATGCCCTGGCTGTCCACATTGATAGCATCTGAGCTGGGTCTCCCTCCATCCAAGGCGTCCTCTTGGGTAAGGGGTAGGGGAACTTGGAGGCCGGCTCCCACCTGAAGGTGCTGTAGGGGTTTGAGGATGATTCCTCCATGGCCTAGCTGGGCATGAGGCCTGCAAATACCCGGGATGCCTACAAACATAACACCTGCGCTCTGTTACTTCCTCTCCCCGGCGTATTCCAGAAAGTGCAGTAGAAGCAACTGGAGGCACATTAACACGGGTATTAACATGTGGTGGCTTAGAGGAACGGGGAACAATGGGGACAGAATAACTGGGGGCATCCGGTGTTGTGGAGCTGTTAGGCGTCTCTCCATCCTCCAACAGAACCCTCCACTGAGGCTTGATGGTGAGCACCTCATCAGCTAGAGCAGCAGCTTCCTCCACTGTCGCTGGTTTTCTCTCACGCACCCATTCCCGGATCTCAGCGGGGCACTTGAAGTAAAACTGCTCTTTTAGGAGGACCTGGAGGACGGTCTCCAAGGTTAAGGCCTCCTCTGCCTCCAACCAACGATGCCACAGATGTTTGAGTTTGTGGGCATACATCTTGAAGGACACTTCCTCATCACATGCTAGAGTACGGAACTGAGTCCTGTAAGTGTCTGGCGTTACAGCATAATGTTCTAGAATAGTCTGTTTAATATCCGCATACTCACAGTTCCACCGATGGTCCATAGCTCTATAGGCTGCAGCAGCTCCACCCTCTAAGAGCCCAACCAGATGCCGGACGCGCTCCCTTTCTGGGACTTCCATTAATCGACACTGATGCTCAAAGTCCTGGAAGAAGCCCTCAATGTCACCAGCAGCCTCATTAAACTGCTTGAAGTCTTTGCGGGACACTCTGGGAAGTTCCCTCATGATGGGTGCTGGGGTTACAGTCTGTCTGGAGCCTCTCGCGGCTTCCACAGCGAGCTGCTTATCCAGCAATGCCATCTCCTCCATCCTGCGCTCCTTCTCTTCAGCTCCACGCATGGCCTCCCTCTTATCTTCTATGGTGGCCTCATCTCCAAGCAGTGCCATCTTTTCCTTGTACCACACAACCCATTGACTTTTTTGGGTATTCACCTCCGGCTCCCGTCTTTGCTCCCCTTGCTGTGGAAATTGTTCCTCGGTGCCATCTTGCAGGCAAGCGTGTTCCAATGCCTCAATTAGTTGCTCCTTAGAGAGTCCTTTGTAGCCGACACCTAATTCACGGGCCTTTGTTTGTAGACTCGCCACAGTCCAGTTCCTGTATCCTGAGGTTCTGGTTTCAGACGTCGATTGGCTGTTGTCCTCCATTTCTTCTGCTCTGATCCCGCCGCTGCCAACCAGTTTGTGACGGGGGTGTACAACAGAGCAAAGGATGGACGAGGCCAAGGGACGATCCAACAGGTTTATTAACAGGAATGCAAGAACAGCACACGATAAGTCCACGTAAAACAGATTCGGGGGCCCTTCCCGACAATCCTCGGACCGGATTACAAAGCAATCGTCCTTACAGTAGTCCAAAGAGTTCCACACAATCCCACGGGCCGCCACACAGGCCTAGCTCCGTCCGTGTCCACAGCCACACAGGCTGGAGCTCCTGCTCCCTTCAAGTTTCAGCTCACTCTGCCTGAATCTCCCAGGTAAGCAGAGTTTACACTAGTTGGACTCTAGGCCCACCTCCCCCTACTCCCAGGGATGGAAGTGCCTCAAGAGGATATAACCTTGCATTTTAGGGGGGTGATTACCTACAACAATAGAAATGTACACAGAAGTAGTTCAAATAAGACAATGAACCCAGCTTGAAATAGGAATCTGTACAGCATATACAGTGAGAGGGTAAATTACATCTTCACAATCCCTCCCCCTCCCAACTTGTGTACGTACTAGGGACCTCTACAGGTCACTGGTTAAGTACACACAGGCAGAGCGTTACTTACATGTGGCCTCATGCAGCCACGAATTGGCATCGTAGCTCTCCCACATCATTGCCCAGGAGAACAGCTGCAGGCAGACCACCCATCACCCCAACCACACATCGCCTGACCCCAAAACCAAAGCTCAGATCCACAGTGGCTGTGGGAATAGTCCTCCATTGTCCACCAGCCAGTCCAATGACAATCCCAGGTCCTCTATGGATTGCCTCAGGCCGAACCACTCGGGGATCAGCCAGTGTGAGGAAAGCACCCGAGTCACAAAATCCAACAAGTCTCTGTCCATCCAGCACAACCTCCTGCAAGTGCTTACCTCGATGAGCAGAAGTCGTCATAACTGCAGGTCGCACCCCGTAAACTCCTGGTGGTGCAACATGGGCTGAGTCACTAGGCCAGTCCTCACATAGCGGTGCCACATCTTCCTCCATGGCGCTGGGCTGTAAATAATTAACAATCCGATTGGGCGCAGGATCAGTCCTCATTTGAACAGCTGGGCAGGAGACTTGCCGATGCCCTGGCTGTCCACATTGATAGCATCTGAGCTGGGTCTCCCTCCATCCAAGGCGTCCTCTTGGGTAAGGGGTAGGGGAACTTGGAGGCCGGCTCCCACCTGAAGGTGCTGTAGGGGTTTGAGGATGATTCCTCCATGGCCTGGCTGGGCATGAGGCCTGCAAATGCCCGCCCAACCAGATGCCGGACACGCTCCCTGTCCGGGACTTCCATTAATCGACACTGATGCTCAAAGTCCTGGAAGAAGCCCTCAATGTCGCCTGCAGCCTCATTAAACGGCTTAAAGTCTTTGCGGGACACCCTGGGAAGTTCCCTCATGGTGGGTGCTGGGGTTACAGTCTGTCTGGAGCCTCTAGCTGCTTCCACAGCGAGCTGCTTATCCAGCAATGCCATCTCCTCCATCCTGCGCTCCTTCTCTTTAGCTCCACGCATGGCCTCCCTCTTATCTTCTATGGTGGCCTCATCTCCAAGCAGTGCCATTTCCTCCTCATACCACACAATCCATTGACTTTTTTGGGTATTTACCTCCAGCTCCCGTCTTTCCTCCCCTTGCTGTGGAAATCCTTCCTCGGTGCCATCTTGCAGGCAAGCGTGTTCCAATGCCTCAATTAGTTGCTCCATGCAATTCCAATGTCCAGGTGTTCGTAGACAGAACAGCTACAGACCGCCTTTGCCTGTTCATTACCTACAGACACCTTCACCAGGAGAAGAGCTGGATTCTGTGCCTGATGACTTGCCAAGTGACTCAGATATCCTGGCTCCCCTACCCGGAGTCTATGGGGTGCGAGCTCCAGCCACCTGTTCTTCTGATCTTCAGGACAAACATCTACAGGAGGTCGTGCTGGATGGCCAAAAAGTTGTTGGCTTCCGTGACACTGGGGCTTTCCTCACCATAGCCGATCCCCGAGTAATTCAACCACAAGCAATTCAAAAGGGACCAGGAATTGCCATTGAACTGGCAGGAGGTACCCAGAGATATATTCCAAGAGCGAGTGTGACCCTGGATTATGGCTTTGGGGCAAAACAATGTGTGGTCGGTGTGATGAGCGGCCTCCCTGCAGACGTTCTTCTAGGAAATGATGTGGGGAATCTTCATTGCCACTTTGTCGGTGCGGTAACCAGAAGTCAAGCCAAGAGAGCAGCCCATGTGGACGTGTACAACCCATCCATGGAACTGAGGCCACCAGAACTGCCATTACAGCCGGTGAGTGATTCTTCTTGTGGGGATAATATGAATGTTACTTGGGATAAAGTTCAGTTTAGACAAGAAGTAGAGACTGACCCCACCCTTGCTAGTTTTAGAACTCGGGCTGAAATAGGGCAGCTAGGGGAAAACGGAGAAAGAATTATCAGAGAAAATGGACTTCTGTATCGGGTTGCCAATGCCGACTCCCTAGATAAGCCCTGGACTTATAGCAAACAGCTGATTGTTCCTCAGAAGTACAGAATTCCCCTATTACACCTGGCTCATGACATTCCTACGGCTGGCCATCAAGGCAAAACCCGCACCGAGAGACGATTGACTCAAACTTTTTATTGGCCGGGGATTTCCCAAGCAGTGGCGCATTTCTGCCGAACTTGTGACATATGTCAGCGTAGAGGGCGACCCGGAGATCACCCAAAGGCACCCCTGCAACCGCTCCCTATAATAGAAGAACCCTTTCAAAGAGTAGCTGTTGATATCATTGGACCTCTGGCTAAACCAAGTAAATCTGGAAAGCAGTACATTCTCACTGTTGTGGACTACGCCACCCGATATCCAGAAGCCGTGGCCTTGTCAAGTATCTCTGCAGCCAAGGTGGCCGAGGCCTTGGTTATTATTTTTACCAGAGTAGGATTCCCCAGTGAGATCTTGTCGGACCAAGGCTCCCAGTTTATGTCAGAGTTGGTCCAGTGTCTGTGGCGCACCTGTGGAGTACGAGCGATCCGAACGACCCCGTATCATCCCCAAACAAATGGACTTTGTGAACGATTCAACGGCACTCTGAAGAATATGCTGAGGGCCTTCACGGACCGAGATTCAGACTGGGAGAAGTACCTACCCCATCTCTTGTTTGCCTATCGGGAAGTTCCCCAGGAGTCCACTGGGTTCTCCCCCTTTGAACTACTCTATGGAAGAAAGGTCCGAGGACCCTTAACCCTGCTCAAGGAATACTGGGAGGGGCAAGTTGAAGATACAGGAACCCCTGTTGTCCCTTATGTCCTAAAGCTGCGAGAAACCTTGGCCCAACTTGCTAGTTTTGCACAGAGTCATTTGCGTATGGCTCAAACCAGACAGAAGACATGGTATGACCGTAACGCACGCTATCGGGAGTTTGTAGAAGGACAACAAGTCTTAATGATTGTTCCCCATCGGCAGAATAAACTGCAGACCACATGGGAGGGTCCCTTCCGGGTTCTCAGAAAACTGAATGATACCAATTACCTTCTTGCTTTAGATGATCAGGGGCTAAGGCAAAAGACTGTCCATGTGAATATGATTAAGGAGTACCATGACCGGAACATTCCAATGATAGCAAGCTGTCGGTTGGCTTCAGAAGATGGTCAAGAGGATGAGGACTCTCTACCTGATCTCGTGGAAGCAGCGAGAGCCCCATCCACTGTGGAACAGGTTCCCCTGGGAGATTACCTGGACTCCTTACAGAAAATCCAGATGCTGGAAGTGCTTCAACAGAGACGGGCTGCTTTCTCATCCCAACCAGGTCGAATCACCGTCACCCAACATCATGTGGACACTCAGGGCATCCGTCCCATACAACTGGCTCCTTACCGGGTACCTGAATCAGTTCGAAACACCATGCAGCACGAACTGGAGGAGATGTTACAGCTTGGGGTAATCCAGGCCTCCCATAGCCCTTGGGCCTCCCCTGTGGTGTTAGTACCCAAGAAGGATGGGAGTACTCGATTTTGTGTGGACTATCGGCGACTAAACGACCATACCGTCAGCGATCCTTACCCAATGCCTCGTATTGACGAACTTCTAGACCGACTGGCTGGGTCCCGATATGTCACTACCTTGGATCTCAGTAAGGGATACTGGCAGATCCCTCTAACGGATGAAGGGAGAGAACGGTCCGCTTTTATAACCCCCTTTGGTCTGTATGAATTTCTAAGCATGCCTTTTGGAATGAAAAATGCCCCGGCCACCTTCCAGAGAATGGTGGATCAGATCCTCCGGGGATGTGATGACTTTGCTTGTGCCTACTTGGATGATATCGCCGTCTTCAGCCATACATGGGAGGAACATCTGAATCAAGTAGCCATTATTTTGGACCTGATTCTTGCAGCCGGCCTAACTATTCGACCCGATAAATGCCAATTGGGGATGGGGGAAGTCCAGTACCTAGGACATAGAGTGGGAGGAGGGAAGCTCCGACCTGAGCCTGCCAAAATCCAGGCTATTAGAGACTGGCCTGTACCCCAAACTAAGAAACAAGTTATGGCTTTTCTGGGCACTGCCAGTTATTACCGAAAATTTGTTTCTCATTTCAGTACTGTGGCCAAGCCTCTTACCGACCTGACCAAGAAAACAATGCCCCGGCTGGTGATCTGGACTCCAGCCTGTGATGAGGCTTTTAACCGGCTGAAGGATGCTTTGATCTGCGATCCTGTCTTGGCTGCTCCAGACTACAAGAGGAGATTCATTGTGCAAACGGATGCCTCTGCTTATGGACTGGGAGCTGTCCTCAGCCAGGTGAATGCAGCTGGGGACGAACACCCCATCGCCTATCTCAGCCGGAAACTGCTGGACCGAGAAGTGGCCTATGCAACTGTTGAGAAGGAATGTCTGGCTGTAGTGTGGGCCCTTAAGAAACTACGGCCGTATCTGTATGGACGGGAATTCACTGTGGTTACTGATCACAATCCCCTCACCTGGCTGAACAGAGTCTCTGGGGACAATGGACGCTTACTGCGATGGAGCCTGCCTCTGCAGCCCTATAACTTTACCATACAATATAGAAGGGGCAGCCAACACCAAAATGCAGATGGACTGTCCAGGCAAGAGGAGCCTTGAGTCCTGTCAGCCATGCCTGCGTGTACTTAACCAGCGACCTGTAGAGGTCCCTAGTACGTACACAAGTTGGGAGGGGAAGGAATTGTCATGATGTATTTTACCTTCTCACTTTATTTGCTGTAATACTATGTCAGGATGTGATGTCACTTTCCTTTGGTTGTACTTACTGAACACTTTGAAATGTCTTGGGATGTAAGTAACCATACCTTCCCCCCATCTCCTGTGTCTCTGGGCCCATAATGCAATTATCTCTTGTCCACACAGCCAGGGGAACTTCTCATTGTTTCGTAAGCAGTGGATAACGCCAACTACACAAACCTGTAGACATCTCGGAGCCAACCTTCTAGAATCTTCTAGTGGGCCCAACCATTGCATAGACCCCTACCCTTGAGGGGCGGGCCCACGAGCTCAAACAATTCACTCCTGTTTCTAAGTGCAGTTGGGAGCTGAGTTTTGAAGAGGAAGGGAGCGAGATCTGAATCTGCGGACAGACCTCGCCGTCCAGTGGATTGTGTGGGATTTCTGGGACTCTGAAAAGGACTATTACGTTGTGATCTGGCACTTTGGATTATCGGGAGGTGCCCCCGAATCTGTTTTATTTGGACTTGTCGTGTGCTGTTCCTGTATTCCTGTTAGTAAACCTGTTGGATCATCCTCGGCCTGTTGTCTCTCTTTGCTCTGATGTACACCCCGTCACAACACATACGGTGTGTCTCCCCATGTATACTCTCCCTGTACACACACACGGTCTGTCTCCCCATGTATACTCTCCCTGTACACACATACGGTGTGTCTCCCCATGTATACTCTCCCTGTACATACATACGGTGTGTCTCCCCATGTATACTCTCCCTGTACACACATACGGTGTGTCTCCCCATGTATACTCTCCCTGTACACACATACGGTGTGTCTACCCATGTATACTCTCCCTGTACACGCATACGGTGTGTCTCCCCATGTATACTCTTCCTGTACACACATACGGTGTGTCACCTCATGTATACTCTCCCTGTACACACGGTGTGTCTCCCCATATACTCTCCCTGTACACACATACGGTGTGTCTCCCCATGTATACTCTCCCTGTACACACATACGGTGTGTCTCTTCATGTATACTCTCCCTGTACACACATACGGTGTGTCTCCCCATGTATACTCTCCCTGTACACACATACGGTGTGTCACCCTATGTATCCTCTCCCTGTACACACACATACGGTGTGTCTCCCCATGTATACTCTCCCTGTACACACATACGGTGTGTCTCCCCATGTATACTCTCCCTGTACACACATACGGTGTGTCTCCCTATGTATACTCTCCCTGTATACACGGTGTGTCTCCCCATATACTCTCCCTGTACACACATACGGTGTGTCTCCCCATATATACTCTCCCTGTACACACACACGGTGTGTCTCCCCATGTATACTTTCCCTGTACACACATACGGTGTGTCTCCCCATGTATACTCTCCCTGTACACACATACGGTGTGTCACCTCATGTATACTCTCCCTGTACACACGGTGTGTCTCCCCATCTATACTCTCTCTGTACACACATATGGTGTGTCTCCCCTTGTATACTCTCCCTGTACACACATACGGTGTGTCACCTCATGTATACTCTCCCTGTACACACATACGGTGTGTCTCCCCATGTATACTCTCCCTGTACACACATACGGTGTGTCTCCCCATGTATACTCTCCCTGTACACACATACGGTGTGTCTACCCATGTATACTCTCCCTGTAAATGCATACGGTGTGTCTCCCCATGTATACTCTCCCTGTAC
Organism: Anomaloglossus baeobatrachus; assembly: GCF_048569485.1. Taxonomy (NCBI): domain Eukaryota; kingdom Metazoa; phylum Chordata; class Amphibia; order Anura; family Aromobatidae; genus Anomaloglossus; species Anomaloglossus baeobatrachus. Next base: position 139,493,207 of record NC_134364.1, on the reverse strand, counting down.
ACGCATACAATATGTCTCACCATATATACTCTCCCTGTACACACGGTGTGTCTCCCCATATACTCTCCCTGTACACACATACGGTGTGTCTCTCCATGTATACTCTCCCTGTACACACATACGGTGTGTCTCCCCATGTATACTCTCCCTGTACACACATACGGTGTGTCTCCCCATGTATACTCTCCCTGTACACACGGTGTATGTCCCCATATACTCTCCCTTTACACACATACGGTGTGTCTCCCCATGTATAGTCTCCTTGTACACACATACGGTGTGTCTCCCCATGTATACTCTCCCTGTACACACATACGGTGTGTCTCCCCATGTATACTCTCCCTGTACACACGGTGTGTCTCCCCATATACTCTCCCTGTACACACATACGGTGTGTCTCTCCATGTATACTCTCCCTGTACACACATACGGTGTGTCTCCCCATGTATACTCTCCCTGTACACACATACGGTGTGTCTCCCCATGTATACTCTCCCTGTACACACATACGGTGTGTCTCCCCATGTATACTCTCCCTGTACACACGGTGTGTCTCCCCATATACTCTCCCTGTACACACATACGGTGTGTCTCCCCATGTATACTCTTCCTGTATACACACACGGTGTGTCTCCCCATGTATACTCTCCCTGTTCACACATACGGTGTGTCTCCCCATGTATACTCTCCCTGTACACACATACGGTGTGTCTCCCCATGTATACTCTCCCTGTACACACATACGGTGTGTCTCCCCATATACTCTCCCTGTACACACATACGGTGTGTCTCCCCATGTATACTCTCCCTGTACACACATACGGTGTGTCTCCCCATGTATACTCTCCCTGTACACACATACGGTGTGTCACCTCATGTATTCTCTCCCTGTACACACATACGGTGTGTCTCCCCATGTATACTCTCCCTGTACACACATACGGTGTGTCTCCCTATGTATACTCTCCCGATACACACATACGGTGTGTCTACCCATGTATACTCTCCCTGTACACGCATACGGTGTGTCTCCCCATGTATACTCTCCCTGTACACGCATACGGTATGTCTCACCATGTATACTCTCCCTGTACACACATACGGTGTGTCTCCCCATATACTCTCCCTGTACACACATACGGTGTGTCTCCCCATGTATACTCTCCCTGTACACACATACGGTGTGTCTCCCCATGTATTCTCTCCCTGTACACACGGTGTGTCTCCCCATGTATACTCTCCCTGTACACACAAACTGTGTGTCTCCCCATGTATACTCTCCCTGTACACACATAAGGTGTGTCTCCCCATGTTTACTCTCTGTCATGATGTATTTTACCTTCTCACTGTATTTGCTGTAATACTATGTCTTGGGATGTAAGTGACCATACCTTCCCCTCCATCTCATGTGTCTCTGGGCCCATAATGCAATTATTCCTTGTCCACACAACCAGGGGAACTTCTCATTGTTTCGTAAGCAGTGGATAACGCCAACTACACAAACCTGTAGACATCTCGGAGCCAACCTTCTAGAATCTTCTAGTGGGCCCAACCATTGCATAGACCCCTACCCTTAAGGGGCGGGCCCACGAGCTCAGACAATTCACTCCTGTTTCTAAATGCAGTTGGGAGCTGAGTTTTGAAGAGGAAGGGAGCCAGATCTGATTCTGCGGACAGATCTCGCCGTCCAGTAGATTGTGTGGGATTTCTGGGACTCTGAAGAGGACTATTTCGTCGTGATCTGGCACTTTGGATTATCGGGAGGTGCCCCCGAATCTGTTTTATTTGGACTTGTCGTGTGCTGTTCCTGTATTCCTGTTAGTAAACCTGTTGGATCATCCTCGGTCTCTCTTTGCTCTGATGTATACCCCGTCACAAACTGGTGGCAGCAGCGGGATCAGAGCAGAAGAAATGGAGGACAACGGCCAATCAACGTCTGAAACCAGAACCTCAGGATACAGGAACTGGACTGTGGTGAGCCTACAAACAAAGGCCCGTGAATTAGGTGTCGGCTACAAAGGACTCTCTAAGGAGCAACTAATTGAGGCATTGGAAAACGCTTGCCTGCAAGATGGCACCGAGGAACAATTTCCACAGCAAGGGGAGCAAAGACGGGAGCCGGAGGTAAATACCCAAAAAAGTCAATGGGTTGTGTGGTACGAGGAGGAGATGGCCTTGCTGGGAGAGGAGACCACCATAGAATATAAGATGGAGGTCATGCGTTGAGCTAAAGAGAAGGAGCGCAGGATGGAGGAGATGGCACTGCTGGATAAGCTGCTCGCTGTGGAAGCCGCGAGAGGTTCCAGACAGACTGTAACCCCAGCACCCATCATGAGGGAACTTCCCAGGGTGTCCCGCAAAGACTTCAAGCAGTTTAATGAGGCTGCTGGTGACATTGAGGGCTTCTTCCAGGACTTTTAGCATCAGTGTCGATTAATGGAAGTCCCAGAAAGGGAGTGCGTCCGGCATCTGGTTGGGCTCTTAGAGGGTGGAGCTGCTGCAGCCTATAGAGCTATGGACCCTCGGTGGAACTGTGAGTATGCGGATATTAAACAGACTATTCTAGAACATTATGTTGTAACGCCAGACACTTACAGGACTCAGTTCCGTACTTTAGCATGTGATGAGGAAGTGTCCTTCAAGATGTATGCCCACAAACTCAAACATCTATGGCATCGTTGGCTGGAGGCAGAGGAGGCCTTAACCTTGGAGACCGTTCTCCAGGTCCTCCTAAAAGAGCAGTTTTACTTCAAGTGCCCTGCTGAGATCCGGGAATGGGTGCGTGAAAGGAGACCAGCCACTGTGGAGGAAGCTGCAGCTCTAGCTGATGAGGCTCTCACCATCAAGCCTCAGTGGAAAAAACTACTACCCAGTGAGAAAAAAACCACCAACCCCCCAACGCTGGCGGCCCCTGGTCCTTCTGGCCCCAATGTTCACCATCACCCTATACCGTCAACTCATGGGGACCTTCGTGTGACTGTGCCTCGCATTACTCATGCTCCACCTTTGGGAATACGACGTGGAGGAAGAATCCCAGAGCGCAGATGTTATGGGTGTGGGCAGCCTGGGCACATGCAATTCCAATGTCCAGGTGTTCGGAGACAGAACAGCTACAGACCGCCTGTTCATTATCTACAGACACCTTCACCAGGAGAAGAGCTGGATTCTGTGCCTGATGACTTGCCAAGTGACTCAGATATCCTGGCTCCCCTACCCGGAGTCTATGGGGTGCGAGCTCCAGCCACCTGTTCTTCTGATCTTCAGGACAAACATCTACAGGAGGTCGTGCTGGATGGCCAAAAAGTTGTTCGCTTCCGTGACACTGGGGCTTTCCTCACCATAGCCGATCCCCGAGTAATTCAACCACAAGCAATTCAAAAGGGACCAGGAATTGCCATTGAACTGGCAGGAGGTACCCAGAGATATATTCCAAGAGCGAGTGTGACCCTGGATTATGGCTTTGGGGCAAAACAATGTGTGGTCGGTGTGATGAGCGGCCTCCCTGCAGACGTTCTTCTAGGAAATGATGTGGGGAATCTTCATTGCCACTTTGTCGGTGCAGTAACCAGAAGTCAAGCCAAGAGAGCAGCCCATGTGGACGTGTACAACCCATCCATGGAAATGAGGCCACCAGAACTGCCATTACAGCCGGTGAGTGATTCTTCTTGTGGGGATAATATGAATGTTACTTGGGATAAAGTTCAGTTTAGACAAGAAGTAGAGACTGACCCCACCCTTGCTAGTTTTAGGGCCCGAGCTGAAATAGGGCAGCTAGCGGAGAACGGAGAAAGAATTATCAGAGAAAATGGACTTCTGTATCGGGTTGCCAATGCCGACTCCCTAGATAAGCCCTGGACTTATAGCAAACAGCTGATTGTTCCTCAGAAGTACAGAATTCCCCTATTACACCTGGCTCATGACATTCCTACGGCTGGCCATCAAGGCAAAACCCGCACCGAGAGACGATTGACGCAAACATTTTATTGGCCGGGGATTTCCCAAGCAGTGGCGCATTTCTGCCGAACTTGTGACATATGTCAGCATAGAGGGCGACCCGGAGATCACCCAAAGGCACCCCTGCAACCGCTCCCTATAATAGAAGAACCCTTTCAAAGAGCAGCTGTTGATATCATTGGACCTCTGGCTAAACCAAGTAAATCTGGAAAGCAGTACATTCTCACTGTTGTGGACTATGCCACCCGATATCCAGAAGCCGTGGCCTTGTCAAGTATCTCTGCAGCCAAGGTGGCCGAGGCCTTGGTTATTATTTTTACCAGAGTAGGATTCCCCAGTGAGATCTTGTCGGACCAAGGCTCCCAGTTTATGTCAGAGTTGGTCCAGTGTCTGTGGCGCACCTGTGGAGTACGAGCGATCCGAACGACCCCGTATCATCCCCAAACAAATGGACTTTGTGAATGATTCAACGGCACTCTGAAGAATATGCTGAGGGCCTTCACGGACCGAGATTCAGACTGGGAGAAGTACCTACCCCATCTCTTGTTTGCCTATCGGGAAGTTCCCCAGGAGTCCACTGGGTTCTCCCCCTTTGAACTACTCTATGGAAGAAAGGTCCGAGGACCCTTAACCCTGCTCAAGGAATACTGGGAGGGGCAAGTTGAAGATACAGGAACCCCTGTTGTCCCTTATGTCCTAAAGCTGCGAGAAACCCTGGCCCAACTTGCTAGTTTTGCCCAGAGTCATTTGCGTATGGCTCAAACCAGACAGAAGACATGGTATGACCGTAAAGCACGCTATCGGGAGTTTATAGAAGGACAACAAGTCTTAATGATTGTTCCCCATCGGCAGAATAAACTGCAGACCACATGGGAGGGTCCCTTCCGGGTTCCGGGTCTGCTGGTCTGACACTGTGGGGGCTAGTTCAGACATTGTGCTAGTGGCAGGCACCTGGACTGCCTCTCTACTCGCAGTTGTCAGCCCTTGCAGCATGGGAGCGGTTCTGACACTTCTCAGGTAGGTGGTGTTCCTATATGGTCCTGCACATCACACGAGACCACATGGTACACATGTATATTATATACTGTAGTGTAGGGACCCCCCTTATAGAGATTTGCCGTGACGGGGCAGGGGGGCTTAAATCCATTGATCAATTATTTGCTAAAAATCTCATTGAATTGATACAGTAGGAATGAATTTGTGAATGTTACACTTTTTATCTCGTCATAATTGCATCCCACTCATAAGCAGTGCTGGCTTCCCCCCTATTTTCTCGTTTACTGGTCAAGTGGTTGACCACCACTATGCCGTGCACGCCCAGTGTGGTTTGCAAATTCCTCCTGTCGCCATCAAAATGCATGTTGGTGCCTGTTCACACACAGCCACTGCCCCCTGTTCCATAGGCATTAATACTTAAGCACCACCTGCCTGGGGCTGTTCCGCCCTTCATCCATGTCTGCTGGTCTGACACTGTGGGGGCTAGTTCAGACATTGTGCTAGTGGCAGGCACCTGGACTGCCTCTCTACTCGCAGTTGTCAGCCCTTGCAGCATGGGAGCGGTTCTGACACTTCTCAGGTAGGTGGTGTTCCTATATGGTCCTGCACATCACACGAGACCACATGGTACACATGTATATTATATACTGTAGTGTAGGGACCCCCCTTATAGAGATTTGCCGTGACGGGGCAGGGGGGCTCAAATCATTGATCAATTATTTGCTAAAAATCTCATTGAATTGATACAGTAGGAATGAATTTGTGAATGTTACACTTTTTATCTCGTCATAATTGCATCCCACTCATAAGCAGTGCTGGCTTCCCCCCTATTTTCCCCCTTTTTTCAAGTCTTAATGATTGTTCCCCATCGGCAGAATAAACTGCAGACCACATGGGAGGGTCCCTTCCGGGTTCTCAGAAAACTGAATTATACCAATTACCTTCTTGCTTTAGATGATCAGGGGCTAAGGCAAAAGACTGTCCATGTGAATATGATTAAGGAGTACCATGACCGGAACATTCCAATGATAGCAAGCTGTCGGTTGGCTTCAGAAGATGGTCAAGAGGATGAGGACTCTCTACCTGATCTCGTGGAAGCAGCGAGAGCCCCATCCACTGTGGAACAGGTTCCCCTGGGAGATTACCTGGACTCCTTACAGAAAATCCAGATGCTGGAAGTGCTTCAACAGAGACGGGCTGCTTTCTCATCCCAACCAGGTCGAACCACCGTCACCCAACATCATGTGGACACTCAGGGCATCCGTCCCATACAACTGGCTCCTTACCGGGTACCTGAATCAGTTCGAAACACCATGCAGCACGAACTGGAGGAGATGTTACAGCTTGGGGTAATCCAGGCCTCCCATAGCCCTTGGGCCTCCCCTGTGGTGTTAGTACCCAAGAAGGATGGGAGTACTCGATTTTGTGTGGACTATCGGCGACTAAACGACCATACCGTCAGCGATCCTTACCCAATGCCTCGTATTGACGAACTTCTAGACCGACTGGCTGGGTCCCGATATGTCACTACCTTGGATCTCAGTAAGGGATACTGGCAGATCCCTCTAACGGATGAAGGGAGAGAACGGTCCGCTTTTATAACTCCCTTTGGTCTGTATGAATTTCTAAGCATGCCTTTTGGAATGAAAAATGCCCCGGCCACCTTCCAGAGAATGGTGGATCAGATCTTCCGGGGATGTGGTGACTTTGCTTGTGCCTACTTGGATGATATCGCCGTCTTCAGCCACACATGGGAGGAACATCTGAATCAAGTAGCCATTATTTTGGACCTGATTCTTGCAGCCGGCCTAACCATTCGACCCGATAAATGCCAATTGGGGATGGGGGAAGTCCAGTACCTAGGGCATAGAGTGGGAGGAGGGAAGCTCCGTCCTGAGCCTGCCAAAATCCAGGCTATTAGAGACTGGCCTGTACCCCAAACTAAGAAACAAGTTATGGCTTTTCTGGGCACTGCCAGTTATTACCGAAAATTTGTTTCTCATTTCAGTACTGTGGCCAAGCCTCTTACCGACCTGACCAAGAAAACAATGCCCCGGCTGGTGATCTGGACTCCAGCCTGTGATGAGGCTTTTAACCGGCTGAAGGACGCTCTGGTCTGCGATCCTGTCCTGGCTGCTCCAGACTACAAGCGGAGATTTATTGTGCAAACGGACGCCTCTGCTTATGGACTGGGAGCTGTCCTCAGCCAGGTGAATGCAGCTGAGGACGAACACCCCATTGCCTACCTCAGCAGGAAACTGCTGGACCGAGAAGTGGCCTATGCAACTGTTGAAAAAGAATGTCTGGCTGTAGTGTGGGCCCTTAAGAAACTACGGCCGTATCTGTATGGACGGGAATTCACTGTGGTTACTGATCACAATCCCCTCACCTGGCTGAACAGAGTCTCTGGGGACAATGGACGATTACTGCGATGGAGCCTGGCTCTGCAGCCCTATAACTTTACCATACAATATAGAAGGGGCAGCCAACACCAAAATGCAGATGGACTGTCCAGGCAAGAGGAGCCTTGAGTCCTGTCAGCCATGCCTGCGTGTACTTAACCAGCGACCTGTAGAGGTCCCTAGTACGTACACAAGTTGGGAGGGGAAGGAATTGTCATGATGTATTTTACCTTCTCACTGTATTTGCTGTAATACTATGTCTTGAGATGTAAGTAACCATACCTTCCCCCCCATCTCCTGTGTCTCTGGGCCCATAATGCAATTATCTCTTGTCCACACAGCCAGGGGAACTTCTCATTGTTTCGTAAGCAGTGGATAACGCCAACTACACAAACCTGTAGACATCTCGGAGCCAACCTTCTAGAATCTTCTAGTGGGCCCAACCATTGCATAGACCCCTACCCTTGAGGGGCGGGCCCACGAGCTCAGACAATTCACTCCTGTTTCTAAATGCAGTTGGGAGCTGAGTTTTGAAGAGGAAGGGAGCGAGATCTGATTCTGCGGACAGATCTCGCCGTCCAGTGGATTGTGTGGGATTTCTGGAACTCTGAAGAGGACTATTTCGTCGTGATCTGGTACTTTGGATTATCGGGAGGTGCCCCCGAATCTGTTTTATTTGGACTTGTCGTGTGCTGTTCCTGTATTCCTGTTAGTAAACCTGTTGGATCATCCTCGGCCTGTTGTCTCTCTTTGCTCTGATGTACACCCCGTCACACTAGGATCTATAGCTGAGGCTGGATCCTGGGGTCTGTGTGTGTGGACTGTTACAGACTGGAGATCCGCGGCCACGTGGGATTGTGTTTAGTTGTTCACCTGTTGGACTCAAGGAACTCATATAAGGACCATTGCCCTAATTCCCCTGGCATCGGAATACCAGGCGGTGCCCCTGGATCTTTTGTTGTTTTTTTTTTGTTGTGGACTCCTTGCAGATTTGAAGGATTTATATTTATGTTTGCTGCTTTATCTTTGTGGTTCCAATAAAGCCCTTTGGATTGTTCCTTGGCCTGGCGTCCCTCACTGCTCTGTTGCATACCCCGTCAAACTCTCCCTGTACACACATACGATGTATCTCCCCATGTATACTCTCTCTGTACACACATACGGTGTGTCTCCCCATGTATACTCTCCCTGTACATACATACGGTGTGTCTCCCTATGTATACTCTCCCTGTACACACATACGGTGTGTCTCCCCATGTATACTCTCCCTGTACACACATACGATGTGTCTCCCCATGTATACTCTCCCTGTACACACATACGGTGTGTCTCCCCATATACTCTCCCTGTACACACATACGGTGTGTCTCCCTATGTATACTCTCCCTGTACACACATACGGTGTGTCTCCCCATGTATACTCTCCCTGTACACACATACGGTGTGTCTCCCCATGTATACTCTCCCTGTACACACATACGGTGTGTCTCCCCATGTATACTCTCCCTGTACATACATACGGTGTGTCTCCCCATGTATACTCTCCCTGTACACACATACGGTGTGTCTCCCCATGTAAACTCTCCCTGTACACACATACGATGTGTCTCCCCATGTATACTCTCCCTGTACACACATACGGTGTGTCTCCCCATATACTCTCCCTGTACACACATACGGTGTGTCTCCCCATGTATACTCTCCCTGTACACACATGCGGTGGGTCTCCCCATGTATACTCTCCCTGTACACACATACGGTGTGTCTCCCTATGTATACTCTCCCTGTACACACATACGGTGTGACTCCCCATGTATACTTTCCCTGTACACACATACGGTGTGTCTCCCCATGTATACTCTCCTTGTACACACATACGGTGTGTCTCCCCATGTATACTCTGTGACAGGGGTGTACAACAGAGCAAAGGATGGACGAGGCCGAGGGACGATCCAACAGGTTTATTCACAAGAACACTGGAACAGCACACGATAAGTCCACGTAAAACAGATTCGGGGCCCTTCCCGACAATCCTCGGACCGGATAACAAAGCAATCGTCCTTACAGTAGTCCAAGGAGTTCCACACAATCCCACGGGCCGCCACACAGGCCTAGCTCCATCCGTGTCCACAGCCACCCAGGCTGGGACCTCCTTCTTCTTCCAAGTTTCAGCTCACTCTGAAGTTACAAAAAGGGAAATGCATTGTTTACGGTTGGTAAAATCCTTGAGGGTTTCTTGAGAGATGCTATATTGGAGTATCTCAAGAAAAATAACCTTATGACAGAGTATCAACATGGGTTTATGAGGGATCGATCCTGTCAAACTAATTTGATCAGCTTCTATGAAGAGGTAAGTTCAAGTCTGGACCAGGGAAATGCAGTGGATGTTGTGTATATGGACTTTTCAAAAGCTTTTGATACGGTGCCACACAAAAGGTTGGTACATAAAATGAGAATAATGGGGATAGGGGAAAATATGTGTAACTGGGTTAAAAACTGGCTAAGTGATAGGAAACAAAGGGTGGTTATTAATGGTACGTACTCGGACTGGGTCTCAGTTCATAGTGGGGTACCACAGGGGTCAGTATTGGGCCCACTTCTTTTCAATATATTTATAAATGACCTTGTTGGGGGCATGCGGAGTAGAATTTCAATATTTGCAGATGATACTAAACTCTGCAGGGTAATCAATACAGAGGAGGATAATTTTATATTACAGGGAGATTTATGTAAATTGGAGGATTGGGCTGAGAAGTGGCAATTGAAGTTTAATGTAGATAAATGTAAGGTCATGCACTTGGGTAGAGGAAATAACATTTATGATTATGTACTTAATCGTAGAACACTGGGTAAAACAGACACAGAAAAAGACTTGGGTGTATTGGTGGATGGTAAACTTCACTTTAGTGGACAGTGTCAGGCAGCTGCTGCCAGGGCTAATAAAATAATGGGATGTATTAAAAGAGGTATAAGTGTTCATGAAAAAAATATAGTTCTACCTCTGTACAAGTCACTAGTGCGACCACACTTAGAATACTGTGTACAATTCTGGTCACCGATATATAAGAAGGACATAGCTGAACTAGAGAGGGTGCAGAGAAGAGCCACCAAGATTATTAGAGGAATGGGTGGGCTGCAATACCAAGACAGGTTATTAAACTTGGGGTTATTTAGTTTGGAAAAACGAAGGCTTAGGGGGGATCTAATCACAATGTATAAATATATGAGGGGACAGTACAGAGACCTTTCCAAAGATCTTTTTACACCAAGGCCTGCGACTGGAACACGGGGGCATCCACTACGTCTTGAGGAAAGAAGGTTTAATCATAATCACAGACGAGGATTCTTTACTGTACGAGCAGTGAGACTATGGAACTCTCTGCCACATGATGTTGTAATGAGTGATTCACTACTAACATTTAAGCAGAGCCTGGACGCCTTTCTTGAAAAATGTAATATTACCAGTTATGTATATTAGATTTTATGACAGGGTATTGATCCAGGGAACTAGTCTGATTGCCGGATGTGGAGTCAGGAAGGAAATTTTTTCCCCATTGGAACTTGTTTGCCACATTGGGGTTTTTTTGCCTTCCTCTGGATCAACATGTTAGGCTACAGGTTGAACTAGATGGACTTAGAGTCTCCCTTCAACCTTAAAAACTATGATACTATGATACTATGATTGTCTGTGCTCCTTGACCAGCCCACCATGTTCAGGGGTTAGGGTTCACACATCCTATCATCAATGGTTTGGTCCATCACAGGGCTCTGATATGTCTGCCAGCCACAGTAGATGAAGGGATCCCCTGCTGTGCAGAACAATGACTATTCCTTCACTGGCCAATGCAATTACAGACTAGATACACAACTCTGGATAGAAGAGGACAGGCTATTTACATAATCACATTAGATGCCAAGACTGCAATTGTATGAGAGAGACACATTGAGACCAGTAGCTCCCCCAAGGAAATACATGAATTACAACTAATACAACCAGGGAAAAGTTACATGACATATTATACAAAATAAATGACAGGGAAATATACATATCATGACATAGTATCACAGCATATACAGTGAGAGGGTAAATTACATCTTCACAATCCCTCCCCCTCCCAACTTGTGTACGTACTAGGGACCTCTACAGGTCACTGGTTAAGTACACACAGGCAGAGCGTTACTTACATGTGGCTTCATGCAGCCACGAATTGGCATCGTAGCTCTCCCACATCATTGCCCAGGAGAAGAGCTGCAGGCAGACCACCCATCACCCCAACCACACATCGCCTGACCCCAAAACCAAAATTCAGATCCACAGTGGCTGTGGGAATAGTCCTCCATTGTCCACCAGCCAGTTCAATGATAATCCCAGGTCCTCTATGGATTGCCTCAGGCCGAACCACTCGGGGATCAGCCAGTGTGAGGAAAGCACCCGAGTCACAAAATCCAACAAGTATCTGTCCATCCAGCACAACCTCCTGCAAGTGCTTACCTTGATGAGCAGAAGTCGTCATAACTGCGGGTCGCACCCCGTAAACTCCTGGTGGTGCAACATGGGGGGCTGAGTCACTAGGCCAGTCCTCATATAGCGGTGCCACATTTTCCTCCATGGCACTGGGCTGTAAATAATTAACAATCCGATTGGGTGAAGGATCAGTCCTCATTTGAACAGTTGGGCAGGAGACTTGCTGATGCCCTGGCTGTCCACATTGATAGCATCTGAGCTGGGTCTCCCTCCATCCAAGGCGTCCTCTTGGGTAAGGGGTAGGGGAACTTGGAGGCCGGCTCCCACCTGAAGGTGCTGTAGGGGTTTGAGGATGATTCCTCCATGGGCTGGCTGAGCATGAGGCCTGCAAATGCCCGGGATGCCTACAAACATAACACCTGCGCTCTGTTACTTCCTCTCCCCGGCGTATTCCAGAAAGTGCAGTAGAAGCAACTGGAGGCACATTAACACGGGTATCAACATGTGGTGGCTTAGAGGAACGGGGAACAATGGGGACAGAATAACTGGGGGCATCCGGTGTTGTGGAGCTGTTAGGCGTCTCTCCATCCTCCAACAGAACCCTCCACTGAGGCTTGATGGTGAGCACCTCATCAGCTAGAGCAGCAGCTTCCTCCACTGTCGCTGGTTTTCTCTCACGCACCCATTCCCGGATCTCAGCGGGGCACTTGAAGTAAAACTGCTCTTTTAGGAGGACCTGGAGGACGGTCTCCAAGGTTAAGGCCTCCTCTGCCTCCAACCAACGATGCCACAGATGTTTGAGTTTGTGGGCATACATCTTGAAGGACACTTCCTCATCACATGCTAGAGTACGGAACTGAGTCCTGTAAGTGTCTGGCGTTACAGCATAATGTTCTAGAATAGTCTGTTTAATATCCGCATACTCACAGTTCCACCGATGGTCCATAGCTCTATAGGCTGCAGCAGCTCCACCCTCTAAGAGCCCAACCAGATGCCGGACGCGCTCCCTTTCTGGGACTTCCATTAATCGACACTGATGCTCAAAGTCCTGGAAGAAGCCCTCAATGTCACCAGCAGCCTCATTAAACTGCTTGAAGTCTTTGCGGGACACTCTGGGAAGTTCCCTCATGATGGGTGCTGGGGTTACAGTCTGTCTGGAGCCTCTCGCGGCTTCCACAGCGAGCTGCTTATCCAGCAATGCCATCTCCTCCATCCTGCGCTCCTTCTCTTCAGCTCCACGCATGGCCTCCCTCTTATCTTCTATGGTGGCCTCATCTCCAAGCAGTGCCATCTTTTCCTTGTACCACACAACCCATTGACTTTTTTGGGTATTCACCTCCGGCTCCCGTCTTTGCTCCCCTTGCTGTGGAAATTGTTCCTCGGTGCCATCTTGCAGGCAAGCGTGTTCCAATGCCTCAATTAGTTGCTCCTTAGAGAGTCCTTTGTAGCCGACACCTAATTCACGGGCCTTTGTTTGTAGACTCGCCACAGTCCAGTTCCTGTATCCTGAGGTTCTGGTTTCAGACGTCGATTGGCTGTTGTCCTCCATTTCTTCTGCTCTGATCCCGCCGCTGCCAACCAGTTTGTGACGGGGGTGTACAACAGAGCAAAGGATGGACGAGGCCAAGGGACGATCCAACAGGTTTATTAACAGGAATGCAAGAACAGCACACGATAAGTCCACGTAAAACAGATTCGGGGGCCCTTCCCGACAATCCTCGGACCGGATTACAAAGCAATCGTCCTTACAGTAGTCCAAAGAGTTCCACACAATCCCACGGGCCGCCACACAGGCCTAGCTCCGTCCGTGTCCACAGCCACACAGGCTGGAGCTCCTGCTCCCTTCAAGTTTCAGCTCACTCTGCCTGAATCTCCCAGGTAAGCAGAGTTTACACTAGTTGGACTCTAGGCCCACCTCCCCCTACTCCCAGGGATGGAAGTGCCTCAAGAGGATATAACCTTGCATTTTAGGGGGGTGATTACCTACAACAATAGAAATGTACACAGAAGTAGTTCAAATAAGACAATGAACCCAGCTTGAAATAGGAATCTGTACAGCATATACAGTGAGAGGGTAAATTACATCTTCACAATCCCTCCCCCTCCCAACTTGTGTACGTACTAGGGACCTCTACAGGTCACTGGTTAAGTACACACAGGCAGAGCGTTACTTACATGTGGCTTCATGCAGCCACGAATTGGCATCGTAGCTCTCCCACATCATTGCCCAGGAGAACAGCTGCAGGCAGACCACCCATCACCCCAACCACACATCGCCTGACCCCAAAACCAAAGCTCAGATCCACAGTGGCTGTGGGAATAGTCCTCCATTGTCCACCAGCCAGTCCAATGACAATCCCAGGTCCTCTATGGATTGCCTCAGGCCGAACCACTCGGGGATCAGCCAGTGTGAGGAAAGCACCCGAGTCACAAAATCCAACAAGTCTCTGTCCATCCAGCACAACCTCCTGCAAGTGCTTACCTCGATGAGCAGAAGTCGTCATAACTGCAGGTCGCACCCCGTAAACTCCTGGTGGTGCAACATGGGCTGAGTCACTAGGCCAGTCCTCACATAGCGGTGCCACATCTTCCTCCATGGCGCTGGGCTGTAAATAATTAACAATCCGATTGGGCGCAGGATCAGTCCTCATTTGAACAGCTGGGCAGGAGACTTGCCGATGCCCTGGCTGTCCACATTGATAGCATCTGAGCTGGGTCTCCCTCCATCCAAGGCGTCCTCTTGGGTAAGGGGTAGGGGAACTTGGAGGCCGGCTCCCACCTGAAGGTGCTGTAGGGGTTTGAGGATGATTCCTCCATGGCCTGGCTGGGCATGAGGCCTGCAAATGCCCGCCCAACCAGATGCCGGACACGCTCCCTGTCCGGGACTTCCATTAATCGACACTGATGCTCAAAGTCCTGGAAGAAGCCCTCAATGTCGCCTGCAGCCTCATTAAACGGCTTAAAGTCTTTGCGGGACACCCTGGGAAGTTCCCTCATGGTGGGTGCTGGGGTTACAGTCTGTCTGGAGCCTCTAGCTGCTTCCACAGCGAGCTGCTTATCCAGCAATGCCATCTCCTCCATCCTGCGCTCCTTCTCTTTAGCTCCACGCATGGCCTCCCTCTTATCTTCTATGGTGGCCTCATCTCCAAGCAGTGCCATTTCCTCCTCATACCACACAATCCATTGACTTTTTTGGGTATTTACCTCCAGCTCCCGTCTTTCCTCCCCTTGCTGTGGAAATCCTTCCTCGGTGCCATCTTGCAGGCAAGCGTGTTCCAATGCCTCAATTAGTTGCTCCATGCAATTCCAATGTCCAGGTGTTCGTAGACAGAACAGCTACAGACCGCCTTTGCCTGTTCATTACCTACAGACACCTTCACCAGGAGAAGAGCTGGATTCTGTGCCTGATGACTTGCCAAGTGACTCAGATATCCTGGCTCCCCTACCCGGAGTCTATGGGGTGCGAGCTCCAGCCACCTGTTCTTCTGATCTTCAGGACAAACATCTACAGGAGGTCGTGCTGGATGGCCAAAAAGTTGTTGGCTTCCGTGACACTGGGGCTTTCCTCACCATAGCCGATCCCCGAGTAATTCAACCACAAGCAATTCAAAAGGGACCAGGAATTGCCATTGAACTGGCAGGAGGTACCCAGAGATATATTCCAAGAGCGAGTGTGACCCTGGATTATGGCTTTGGGGCAAAACAATGTGTGGTCGGTGTGATGAGCGGCCTCCCTGCAGACGTTCTTCTAGGAAATGATGTGGGGAATCTTCATTGCCACTTTGTCGGTGCGGTAACCAGAAGTCAAGCCAAGAGAGCAGCCCATGTGGACGTGTACAACCCATCCATGGAACTGAGGCCACCAGAACTGCCATTACAGCCGGTGAGTGATTCTTCTTGTGGGGATAATATGAATGTTACTTGGGATAAAGTTCAGTTTAGACAAGAAGTAGAGACTGACCCCACCCTTGCTAGTTTTAGAACTCGGGCTGAAATAGGGCAGCTAGGGGAAAACGGAGAAAGAATTATCAGAGAAAATGGACTTCTGTATCGGGTTGCCAATGCCGACTCCCTAGATAAGCCCTGGACTTATAGCAAACAGCTGATTGTTCCTCAGAAGTACAGAATTCCCCTATTACACCTGGCTCATGACATTCCTACGGCTGGCCATCAAGGCAAAACCCGCACCGAGAGACGATTGACTCAAACTTTTTATTGGCCGGGGATTTCCCAAGCAGTGGCGCATTTCTGCCGAACTTGTGACATATGTCAGCGTAGAGGGCGACCCGGAGATCACCCAAAGGCACCCCTGCAACCGCTCCCTATAATAGAAGAACCCTTTCAAAGAGTAGCTGTTGATATTGTTGTAGCTGTTCTGTTTTGTCACAAGTCAGCTTATGGGATCACCAGTGAGGTCTTCTCAATTAGGCCTCTTCAGACCTAATCAAGATCGAGCGCTCGGAGAAAAAGACCTGCATCCATGTGGGCATGATCAATTTTCTGTTTATTTAACCAAAGTACACTTTATTTATACCATTTACAGATCAATGTGATATTGCAAATAAGGCTTCTAAGCTGGACTTTACAAGTTGCTCATATGACCTTTAAGTTTTAGCAAAGCAAAAATGTAGAGTCATGCATATGAGATAAGAAGAAGATAAGAAGAACATTTAGAGACAAAATAATCCTTGAGCATGTCTCTTATTCCGAAGGCTCCATAATGACTATGAACTACCACCAGATATACTTACTAATAACAATAAAATATCTTTAATGAAGAAATATAGAAACTATTAACCCTTCTATATCAATTTCCCCTTTTGTAAATGGTATAACCTTCACTACAGGGTCAGTAGGCGTCCAAACAGGAGCTGCTGGCTCATGGGCCTAGTACCCATGAGGGGTCTTCCTACCACTTCACCCATCCACCCTCAGTGTGGACACCTACTCCCCGTCAGTAGAGGCCATTTGGGGTCCGTAGTAAACTACAGAGGGTTCAATACTGAAACTCTTAGAAACTCGTAGAACATACATTATTCAGTAGTTTAGCTAACGCATATATCAATGCTTTTACAGCTATATAAAGCAATAGACAGAATAACAATATTTGCATACAGGACTGTATAATGCCAGAAACCCAACCTGCTAGGCCCTTAAACCAATTAGCTGGATTCATAAAAGAAAATGTATTTCCTCACCAGGAGTCTTCGCTGGAGTCATCCATATATATACATATATACATATAATAGGAGAACAGACAAAAACTGGTGACCATGTATGTAGATACACACATAGACACAAACACACGGAAACAATCATTGTCCTTTCCACAGATAGCAACATCATTATATTGAATACTGAACCATAATCCATCGTAGGTAATGGGGCCTGAATGAGGGATCTTAGTCTTTACTTTGGTAACTGCACCCTCAATGTCCGGATTGTATTCCATCCACCACGACTGTCGCCTAGGCTGTGTGATATTTAGCTGGAACCAGGGATTAGTGACCTTTCCAGCTATAGTCAAGGTGGCAAATACATCTTTTCACCAGAATATCGATAGAGTCCAGGTTTCATTGTGTATACAGTCTGATATCAACACCTCCTGTGGTTCCAGAGGTAAGGCTAAATATGGCATAGTCTTTGAAGAAATAGGACTGTGTGTGCAGATCCAACAGTCTTTTGGCTTTTCTCCTTCCATGTCCTCAGTAAGAGAAATATGGTGGCGAATGAGTTTATTATCCCAGTCCGTATTTAAAAGTTCGCTCAGTGTCTTTGTTTGGCGCAGCAACCCTGCTACACCTAGCAGGATAATTAGCAAGACTGTCATTCTGCCGGTGGAGTGACCTCTTTACAGTGACTGGCGTGGATCCAGGTGGGCTTTCCCTCAAGTTTCACTGAGGTGGATGTGGTCAGCTGGACTTGGAATGGGCCATCAAAGCGTGGATCTAGGCTCTTTCTCACGTGTCTGCGCACGACCACCCAATCACCTGGATTCAGCTGATGCACATCTGCACTTGCATTGGGATCTGGAATGGATGAAAAGACATGTTTATGCACCACATTAAGTCTTTCCTGTAAGGCCTGGACGTAGGCTGTCATAGTGCCGTGTTGCATCTGTAACACTTGTGGAAAGTAGAGACCTGTTTTTGGGGCACTACCAAACAGGACTTCAAAAGGAGACAAGCCTGTCTTTCTATATGGAGTGTGTCTGACTGAAAAGAGTGCCAGGGATAAGCACTCTACCCAATTCTTTCCTGTCTCTGCCATGGCCTTTTGAATTTTTAGTTTAAGTGTCCCGTTTAATCTCTCTACTTTTCCACTGCTCTGTGGATGATAAGGGGTATGGACGCCTGCTCTATTCCCAGGGCCTGCATAATGTCCCTCATTATTTCTCCAGTGAAGTGTGTACCCCTGTCACTTTCTATGGCTTCTGGGATGCCATACCGACAGACTAGTTCCTCCATCAGTTTTTCTGCAGTTGTTTTATCATTTGCACATTTTACTGGATAGGCCTCAACCCATCCTGAGAAGAGATCTACACATACCAGGACGTATTCATACACTCCTACCTTGGGTAGTTGTATGTAGTCTATTTGCAGTCGTTGACACGGTAGAGCGGTCTGGGTGTTGCTTTCTTAGGGACTTTTACTGTTTTACCTGGGTTGTGTTGTGCGCAGATAATGCAGGATTGTACGTGTTTGGAGGCTACGTAACTGAAGTCAGGAGCGATCCAGAAGGCATTCACCTGGTTACACATGTGACTTTTTGAGGCGTGAGTGGGGCCATGTGTTGCTTGTGCCATCATAGGGAACAGGGACCTTGGTAAACACAACCTATCCTTACTTTCCCATACTCCATTCGAGTTCAGCCCAGCTCCCATTTTCCCCAGTGTTCCTTCTCTGTTTGGGCAGCCTGATGCTGGAGGGATTTCAGGACATCCAGACTCACTGTGGCTGGGACTTGCTGGCTCCCTGCCACTATCCTCTGATCCCTAGGCCTCTTTGCCGCTGCTTTCGCAGCTGCATCCGCCCTTCTATTGCCCGCTACCTCCAGTGAGTCACCTTTTGTGTGTGCTTTCACCTTAATGATGCCAACCTGGACTGGTAACATTAGTGCCTCCATTAACCGGTTTACCAATTCTGCATTTTTTTTTTTTTAATAGGCTTACCAGCTGACGTAAGAAAAGCTCTACTTCTCCAGATAGGGCCAAAATCATGACAGATCCCAAATCCATAATTTGAGTCTGAATAAACATTAATTTTCCTACCTGATCCCGCTCTACACGCCTCAATGAGCGCTGTAAGCTCCGCCTCCTGCGCGGACATGTGCGGCGGGAGTGGTTCAGCTCGGATTACCTCATGTGAGGATACTACAGCATATCCAGTGTAGAATCTCCCATCCAGGTGGTATCTGGAGCCATCTACAAAAAAAACCTCAAAATCTGCATTAGTAATAGGTGTATCATAGACATGTGGAAAACCTGCTGTCTCCTGACTCATCCGCTCTATGCAGCCATGCTCGTGCGTCATGTCAAAGTATTCATCCTCACTTGCTACCATTGTCACCAATTCCCCCTTTTCTGAATCTACTGGCAAAAGGGTGGCTGGATTCAGAACATTACACCTCTTGAGGGTGACATACTCAGGAATCAGAAGGGCACATTCAAGTCTGAGCTGTCTGGCTATAGACAGGTGTTTCGGTTGGACTTGCACAAGTATAGCATGAATGTCATGCGGGGAGTAAATTGCTAAGGGAAATGTCAATGTGATCTCGCAAGCCTTTCCTAGCAGTACTGCAGCAGCCGCTACAGCATGGACACACGTGGGAGACCCTCTGACAACTGGGTCCAATCGCGCTGAGTAGTAAGCTATTGGTCTTTGTTTGTCACCATGTTGCTGTGTGAGGACGGCTGTCGCATGCCCTCCCTGTTCTGTGCAAAACAAGAAAAATGGTTGATCGTAATTTGGAATACCCAGGGCCGGGGCAGATACAATGAGTAGTTTAAGGGAATGAAAGGAATCAATAGCTTCCTGAGTGAGGTCAAAGGGGTCAGATGACAGACAATCATAGAGGGGTTGCATCATTTGCGAGGCAGACCTTATCCAAGGCCTGCAGTATGACACTAAGCCCAAAAAGGTGCGCAGTTGCCGGTGGGACCTGGGTAAGGAGAGATTTTGGACTGCTTGTTTTCTCTCCTCAGTCAGGTGTCTCGTACCTTCAGAGATACAGTGACCCAAAAATGTTACCTTTTGCTTACAGTACTGTAATTTTTCACGTGAAACTTTGCAACCATTCTCTGCCAGAAAACACAGCAAAGAAATTGTGGCTTCTCTGCAGGACGTCTGGTCTGGACAGCAGAGCAAAAGGTCATCCACGTACTGCAATAGCGTAACCTGTGGATGAGGCGGTTGCCACCGCTCCAGAATTCCTGCCATAGCTGTAGAATAAATGGTAGGTGAATTCATTCCTCCTTGCGGGAGGACTGTCCACATGTACTGTTTCCCCTCATGTGTGAAGGCAAAAAGATACTGACAGTCAGGGGGTAGAGGCACAGAGAAAAAGGCATTTGCCAAATCAATTACTGTAAAACATTTGGAGGTCCCTGGGATTTGTGACAGTAAGGTATGTGGGTTTGGAACAATTGGTGTTACACTCTCAGTGACAGCATTGACAGCTCTCAAATCATGCACCATTCTGTACGTGTCAGGGGAACCTTTGGGCCCTTTTTTTTCTTGATTGGATACAAGGGAGTGTTACAGGGGGGGGGACCTTTGTACTAGAGCCCCTGCTTGCACGTATTCTCTGGTCAGGGCCATTGATTTGGCTGGGCTTAAGGGATACTGTTTTATCAAGGGAATTTCAAACACCAATCCCTCCAGTCCCTTCGTGGTCACCAGTTTCCTAGGCCAGAGGCAAAGGAGGAGGGAAGGAAGGGGGAGAGTCAGTCTGCTCCCTCTCCTATTTGGGGTTTTTGCACTGTCTGGCGTAATGTCCATTCTGTCCACAATTCCAGCACTGTACGGTCGCTCGGTCACCTGGTGCCCTCCCTTTCTGCTTCCACTGTCTTCCTTGTGCTCTAGCATACATAACTGGTCGCTTGCATTTTGTCAGTTCAACCCCCTTAGCTACTTGCAGAAGGTCTGTTGGGTCCATGTTTCTCCACTCAGGTCTGGCTGTCTGTACTGCTTCTCGTAAAACCTTATTCATACCGTTAACGAATATACTCATCAGTATTTTGTCATTAAGGGAGGTTCTGACTTTGTACCCCACGTCTGCCCACTTCAGCTGTAACCTCCAAAAGTACGTCTCTATACTCTCCCCTTCCTGCTGTATTACGTCAGTCAGGGAAAGAGGGAAAGGTTGGTCTTCAGGGTCAGATAACTGTTTTCTTTCCTCACCGTCAGAGTAATGTCCAGCTTCCTCCCCAAAACTCAATTCCTTCACTACCTCTGTCTCAGTGTCAGCGTCCTCTGTCATTAAATGTGATCTGGTTCGAACAGGAGTTAGTGCAATCTGCTTAGGGCGAGTAACACTACACGTAGCACAAGTACCTCTCCAGTCTGGGTTTTTCTGACTACAATGTTTACAAGTCCATTCATCTGGTCTGGGTTTCTGATCATGTGAAGGTGGGGCGGTAGCAGTCACAGTTTTTGCTCTTGGTGCATTAAAACATTTATAATACACTTTACATAACAATAATATAATAATACATCCCACTGTTATTTCTTTACATCCACAATGCTGCACCTCTTCCCTGAATCTGTGCCATTTCTCAACATACAAATACCCACACTCTGGCATGTCTGCCTTTCTGAGTATTAGTCTGACATTTTTCACTGCTTCTTTGCCTTCTCTTTCTTGCACTATCTGTTTGGCTGTTTTGGATCCTGCTGGAGCCCCACACTGCACACTGAACAAGTTGCCCATGGCTTCAACTTATTCCCACACAGCCCACCTTTCTGCAAATGCCCTCTCAGTGTCCCTGAACCTTGTTAACAGGCCACACGTCTCCTGGCAAGTCAGAATGGGCTCTCAAGTGGTAGCAAGAAGGCTCAATCAGCATTCACTCTCACCTGCTACACTTGTAGGGCGTATTGGGAAGGGTTAAAAACCTCTCTCACCCAATAGACCAGATGACTAAAGCAGGAAGGACCAGGTGTGATAGTCCTCTCACCTGCCAGACCACCTCCATGTAAGTGGGAAGGCCACACGGCTCTCTAACCCACTTCTTCAAACCTGATGTGCAGTTGGGTACTTCATGCTGGTCCTTTACAGAGTATTCCAGCAACGAACGTAAGAGTTAAACCAAAACAATTAACACAGCTGACTTCTCACAGAGGGCAGAAAATCGCACAGCTGTTCACTTGACCCCTCCCAAAAGAATGTCAGCCAGCGCACAGTTTGTTTAGCAAGAGTGTTATCTCGTCCGGATTCAGCTTCCCAAAACACAATCCTAATACCCACTGGTATAATACACAATCCCTGCAGAAAATTGAGACTACTTATATACCTTCACAGCACTAATATTCTATTTTACTATAAAACCTTCATCCCCATTTTGAGGGGAAGAAACACACAATATCTCACTATAAGGACAGATCCCAGGACAACTTGTCCTACTCATTCATTGATTCCAGAAGCATATGTAACAATACACCTTCCAAGGATCAGTTAACCTCACATGCAAATAAAATTATCTAAACCGCTCTTGACACTGATGGGAAAAAATACATATGTCAGGTATCCACTCAAATACTCTATATGGCTATGCCCTGTGACATTTCACAACCGGAACATCTTTTCACAGTCCACAGTATGACCTATAACCATTAGACTTATACATACATATTATTTCACCAAGTCTCTTATCTCAATTACTTGTCACTTTGTTATTCAGAGGCTTCTCATCAATATACAACAACCTATTGCCTGCCTACTTTATCTAGGCATTAATATGAAACCACTTATGAACACATATCCCTAGACCAGTGTATTGTCCATCAAAGATGCAAAGATGACCAAAGCAAAACACAAAACACAGCAACACAGCAAATGTAATTATACAGAGACTGTCCCAAATTCCGTGCTATGCAATCTATGCAATCAGTTAATGGACGGACAACAGATTATCTTATTACTCTATATTTCAACTCTCATTCAGACATGCATGAAAAAAAACAATACTCACTGGTGATGCCAGAGTTCTTGAACCGTGTGTACAGCCTTACCCAGAATATTCGGGAAATCAGAGAGAGTGAAATGAAGTGTAAGAATAAAGCTTCTCACCTTGCTGCAGCTGAAATTTCACTGTCTCAAGAGTCCCCAAAACTTCTTCCGAATAGGCTGGTTGGCCACGGCTCCACATTGGGCACCAAAAACTGTTGTAGCTGTTCTGTTTTGTCACAAGTCAGCTTATGGGATCACCAGTGAGGTCTTCTCAATTAGGCCTCTTCAGACCTAATCAAGATCGAGCGCTCGGAGAAAAAGACCTGCATCCATGTGGGCATGATCAATTTTCTGTTTATTTAACCAAAGTACACTTTATTTATACCATTTACAGATCAATGTGATATTGCAAATAAGGCTTCTAAGCTGGACTTTACAAGTTGCTCATATGACCTTTAAGTTTTAGCAAAGCAAAAATGTAGAGTCATGCATATGAGATAAGAAGAAGATAAGAAGAACATTTAGAGACAAAATAATCCTTGAGCATGTCTCTTATTCCGAAGGCTCCATAATGACTATGAACTACCACCAGATATACTTACTAATAACAATAAAATATCTTTAATGAAGAAATATAGAAACTATTAACCCTTCTATATCAATATCATTGGACCTCTGGCTAAACCAAGTAAATCTGGAAAGCAGTACATTCTCACTGTTGTGGACTACGCCACCCGATATCCAGAAGCCGTGGCCTTGTCAAGTATCTCTGCAGCCAAGGTGGCCGAGGCCTTGGTTATTATTTTTACCAGAGTAGGATTCCCCAGTGAGATCTTGTCGGACCAAGGCTCCCAGTTTATGTCAGAGTTGGTCCAGTGTCTGTGGCGCACCTGTGGAGTACGAGCGATCCGAACGACCCCGTATCATCCCCAAACAAATGGACTTTGTGAACGATTCAACGGCACTCTGAAGAATATGCTGAGGGCCTTCACGGACCGAGATTCAGACTGGGAGAAGTACCTACCCCATCTCTTGTTTGCCTATCGGGAAGTTCCCCAGGAGTCCACTGGGTTCTCCCCCTTTGAACTACTCTATGGAAGAAAGGTCCGAGGACCCTTAACCCTGCTCAAGGAATACTGGGAGGGGCAAGTTGAAGATACAGGAACCCCTGTTGTCCCTTATGTCCTAAAGCTGCGAGAAACCTTGGCCCAACTTGCTAGTTTTGCACAGAGTCATTTGCGTATGGCTCAAACCAGACAGAAGACATGGTATGACCGTAACGCACGCTATCGGGAGTTTGTAGAAGGACAACAAGTCTTAATGATTGTTCCCCATCGGCAGAATAAACTGCAGACCACATGGGAGGGTCCCTTCCGGGTTCTCAGAAAACTGAATGATACCAATTACCTTCTTGCTTTAGATGATCAGGGGCTAAGGCAAAAGACTGTCCATGTGAATATGATTAAGGAGTACCATGACCGGAACATTCCAATGATAGCAAGCTGTCGGTTGGCTTCAGAAGATGGTCAAGAGGATGAGGACTCTCTACCTGATCTCGTGGAAGCAGCGAGAGCCCCATCCACTGTGGAACAGGTTCCCCTGGGAGATTACCTGGACTCCTTACAGAAAATCCAGATGCTGGAAGTGCTTCAACAGAGACGGGCTGCTTTCTCATCCCAACCAGGTCGAACCACCGTCACCCAACATCATGTGGACACTCAGGGCATCCGTCCCATACAACTGGCTCCTTACCGGGTACCTGAATCAGTTCGAAACACCATGCAGCACGAACTGGAGGAGATGTTACAGCTTGGGGTAATCCAGGCCTCCCATAGCCCTTGGGCCTCCCCTGTGGTGTTAGTACCCAAGAAGGATGGGAGTACTCGATTTTGTGTGGACTATCGGCGACTAAACGACCATACCGTCAGCGATCCTTACCCAATGCCTCGTATTGACGAACTCCTAGACCGACTGGCTGGGTCCCGATATGTCACTACCTTGGATCTCAGTAAGGGATACTGGCAGATCCCTCTAACGGATGAAGGGAGAGAACGGTCCGCTTTTATAACCCCCTTTGGTCTGTATGAATTTCTAAGCATGCCTTTTGGAATGAAAAATGCCCCGGCCACCTTCCAGAGAATGGTGGATCAGATCCTCCGGGGATGTGATGACTTTGCTTGTGCCTACTTGGATGATATCGCCGTCTTCAGCCATACATGGGAGGAACATCTGAATCAAGTAGCCATTATTTTGGACCTGATTCTTGCAGCCGGCCTAACTATTCGACCCGATAAATGCCAATTGGGGATGGGGGAAGTCCAGTACCTAGGACATAGAGTGGGAGGAGGGAAGCTCCGACCTGAGCCTGCCAAAATCCAGGCTATTAGAGACTGGCCTGTACCCCAAACTAAGAAACAAGTTATGGCTTTTCTGGGCACTGCCAGTTATTACCGAAAATTTGTTTCTCATTTCAGTACTGTGGCCAAGCCTCTTACCGACCTGACCAAGAAAACAATGCCCTGGCTGGTGATCTGGACTCCAGCCTGTGATGAGGCTTTTAACCGGCTGAAGGATGCTTTGATCTGCGATCCTGTCCTGGCTGCTCCAGACTACAAGAGGAGATTCATTGTGCAAACGGATGCCTCTGCTTATGGACTGGGAGCTGTCCTCAGCCAGGTGAATGCAGCTGGGGACGAACACCCCATCGCCTATCTCAGCCGGAAACTGCTGGACCGAGAAGTGGCCTATGCAACTGTTGAGAAGGAATGTCTGGCTGTAGTGTGGGCCCTTAAGAAACTACGGCCGTATCTGTATGGACGGGAATTCACTGTGGTTACTGATCACAATCCCCTCACCTGGCTGAACAGAGTCTCTGGGGACAATGGACGCTTACTGCGATGGAGCCTGGCTCTGCAGCCCTATAACTTTACCATACAATATAGAAGGGGCAGCCAACACCAAAATGCAGATGGACTGTCCAGGCAAGAGGAGCCTTGAGTCCTGTCAGCCATGCCTGCGTGTACTTAACCAGCGACCTGTAGAGGTCCCTAGTACGTACACAAGTTGGGAGGGGAAGGAATTGTCATGATGTATTTTACCTTCTCACTGTATTTGCTGTAATACTATGTCAGGATGTGATGTCACTTTCCTTTGGTTGTACTTACTGAACACTTTGAAATGTCTTGGGATGTAAGTAACCATACCTTCCCCCCATCTCCTGTGTCTCTGGGCCCATAATGCAATTATCTCTTGTCCACACAGCCAGGGGAACTTCTCATTGTTTCGTAAGCAGTGGATAACGCCAACTACACAAACCTGTAGACATCTCGGAGCCAACCTTCTAGAATCTTCTAGTGGGCCCAACCATTGCATAGACCCCTACCCTTAAGGGGCGGGCCCACGAGCTCAGACAATTCACTCCTGTTTCTAAATGCAGTTGGGAGCTGAGTTTTGAAGAGGAAGGGAGCCAGATCTGATTCTGCGGACAGATCTCGCCGTCCAGTAGATTGTGTGGGATTTCTGGGACTCTGAAGAGGACTATTTCGTCGTGATCTGGCACTTTGGATTATCGGGAGGTGCCCCCGAATCTGTTTTATTTGGACTTGTCGTGTGCTGTTCCTGTATTCCTGTTAGTAAACCTGTTGGATCATCCTCGGTCTCTCTTTGCTCTGATGTATACCCCGTCACAAACTGGTGGCAGCAGCGGGATCAGAGCAGAAGAAATGGAGGACAACGGCCAATCAACGTCTGAAACCAGAACCTCAGGATACAGGAACTGGACTGTGGTGAGCCTACAAACAAAGGCCCGTGAATTAGGTGTCGGCTACAAAGGACTCTCTAAGGAGCAACTAATTGAGGCATTGGAAAACGCTTGCCTGCAAGATGGCACCGAGGAACAATTTCCACAGCAAGGGGAGCAAAGACGGGAGCCGGAGGTAAATACCCAAAAAAGTCAATGGGTTGTGTGGTACGAGGAGGAGATGGCCTTGCTGGGAGAGGAGACCACCATAGAATATAAGATGGAGGTCATGCGTTGAGCTAAAGAGAAGGAGCGCAGGATGGAGGAGATGGCACTGCTGGATAAGCTGCTCGCTGTGGAAGCCGCGAGAGGTTCCAGACAGACTGTAACCCCAGCACCCATCATGAGGGAACTTCCCAGGGTGTCCCGCAAAGACTTCAAGCAGTTTAATGAGGCTGCTGGTGACATTGAGGGCTTCTTCCAGGACTTTTAGCATCAGTGTCGATTAATGGAAGTCCCAGAAAGGGAGCGCGTCCGGCATCTGGTTGGGCTCTTAGAGGGTGGAGCTGCTGCAGCCTATAGAGCTATGGACCCTCGGTGGAACTGTGAGTATGCGGATATTAAACAGACTATTCTAGAACATTATGTTGTAACGCCAGACACTTACAGGACTCAGTTCCGTACTTTAGCATGTGATGAGGAAGTGTCCTTCAAGATGTATGCCCACAAACTCAAACATCTATGGCATCGTTGGCTGGAGGCAGAGGAGGCCTTAACCTTGGAGACCGTTCTCCAGGTCCTCCTAAAAGAGCAGTTTTACTTCAAGTGCCCTGCTGAGATCCGGGAATGGGTGCGTGAAAGGAGACCAGCCACTGTGGAGGAAGCTGCAGCTCTAGCTGATGAGGCTCTCACCATCAAGCCTCAGTGGAAAAAACTACTACCCAGTGAGAAAAAAACCACCAACCCCCCAACGCTGGCGGCCCCTGGTCCTTCTGGCCCCAATGTTCACCATCACCCTATACCGTCAACTCATGGGGACCTTCATGTGACTGTGCCTCGCATTACTCATGCTCCACCTTTGGGAATACGACGTGGAGGAAGAATCCCAGAGCGCAGATGTTATGGGTGTGGGCAGCCTGGGCACATGCAATTCCAATGTCCAGGTGTTCGGAGACAGAACAGCTACAGACCGCCTGTTCATTATCTACAGACACCTTCACCAGGAGAAGAGCTGGATTCTGTGCCTGATGACTTGCCAAGTGACTCAGATATCCTGGCTCCCCTACCCGGAGTCTATGGGGTGCGAGCTCCAGCCACCTGTTCTTCTGATCTTCAGGACAAACATCTACAGGAGGTCGTGCTGGATGGCCAAAAAGTTGTTGGCTTCCGTGACACTGGGGCTTTCCTCACCATAGCCGATCCCCGAGTAATTCAACCACAAGCAATTCAAAAGGGACCAGGAATTGCCATTGAACTGGCAGGAGGTACCCAGAGATATATTCCAAGAGCGAGTGTGACCCTGGATTATGGCTTTGGGGCAAAACAATGTGTGGTCGGTGTGATGAGCGGCCTCCCTGCAGACGTTCTTCTAGGAAATGATGTGGGGAATCTTCATTGCCACTTTGTCGGTGCGGTAACCAGAAGTCAAGCCAAGAGAGCAGCCCATGTGGACGTGTACAACCCATCCATGGAAATGAGGCCACCAGAACTGCCATTACAGCCGGTGAGTGATTCTTCTTGTGGGGATAATATGAATGTTACTTGGGATAAAGTTCAGTTTAGACAAGAAGTAGAGACTGACCCCACCCTTGCTAGTTTTAGGGCCCGAGCTGAAATAGGGCAGCTAGCGGAGAACGGAGAAAGAATTATCAGAGAAAATGGACTTCTGTATCGGGTTGCCAATGCCGACTCCCTAGATAAGCCCTGGACTTATAGCAAACAGCTGATTGTTCCTCAGAAGTACAGAATTCCCCTATTACACCTGGCTCATGACATTCCTACGGCTGGCCATCAAGGCAAAACCCGCACCGAGAGACGATTGACGCAAACATTTTATTGGCCGGGGATTTCCCAAGCAGTGGCGCATTTCTGCCGAACTTGTGACATATGTCAGCATAGAGGGCGACCCGGAGATCACCCAAAGGCACCCCTGCAACCGCTCCCTATAATAGAAGAACCCTTTCAAAGAGCAGCTGTTGATATCATTGGACCTCTGGCTAAACCAAGTAAATCTGGAAAGCAGTACATTCTCACTGTTGTGGACTATGCCACCCGATATCCAGAAGCCGTGGCCTTGTCAAGTATCTCTGCAGCCAAGGTGGCCGAGGCCTTGGTTATTATTTTTACCAGAGTAGGATTCCCCAGTGAGATCTTGTCGGACCAAGGCTCCCAGTTTATGTCAGAGTTGGTCCAGTGTCTGTGGCGCACCTCTGGAGTACGAGCGATCCGAACGACCCCGTATCATCCCCAAACAAATGGACTTTGTGAATGATTCAACGGCACTCTGAAGAATATGCTGAGGGCCTTCACGGACCGAGATTCAGACTGGGAGAAGTACCTACCCCATCTCTTGTTTGCCTATCGGGAAGTTCCCCAGGAGTCCACTGGGTTCTCCCCCTTTGAACTACTCTATGGAAGAAAGGTCCGAGGACCCTTAACCCTGCTCAAGGAATACTGGGAGGGGCAAGTTGAAGATACAGGAACCCCTGTTGTCCCTTATGTCCTAAAGCTGCGAGAAACCCTGGCCCAACTTGCTAGTTTTGCCCAGAGTCATTTGCGTATGGCTCAAACCAGACAGAAGACATGGTATGACCGTAAAGCACGCTATCGGGAGTTTATAGAAGGACAACAAGTCTTAATGATTGTTCCCCATCGGCAGAATAAACTGCAGACCACATGGGAGGGTCCCTTCCGGGTTCCGGGTCTGCTGGTCTGACACTGTGGGGGCTAGTTCAGACATTGTGCTAGTGGCAGGCACCTGGACTGCCTCTCTACTCGCAGTTGTCAGCCCTTGCAGCATGGGAGCGGTTCTGACACTTCTCAGGTAGGTGGTGTTCCTATATGGTCCTGCACATCACACGAGACCACATGGTACACATGTATATTATATACTGTAGTGTAGGGACCCCCCTTATAGAGATTTGCCGTGACGGGGCAGGGGGGCTTAAATCCATTGATCAATTATTTGCTAAAAATCTCATTGAATTGATACAGTAGGAATGAATTTGTGAATGTTACACTTTTTATCTCGTCATAATTGCATCCCACTCATAAGCAGTGCTGGCTTCCCCCCTATTTTCTCGTTTACTGGTCAAGTGGTTGACCACCACTATGCCGTGCACGCCCAGTGTGGTTTGCAAATTCCTCCTGTCGCCATCAAAATGCATGTTGGTGCCTGTTCACACACAGCCACTGCCCCCTGTTCCATAGGCATTAATACTTAAGCACCACCTGCCTGGGGCTGTTCCGCCCTTCATCCATGTCTGCTGGTCTGACACTGTGGGGGCTAGTTCAGACATTGTGCTAGTGGCAGGCACCTGGACTGCCTCTCTACTCGCAGTTGTCAGCCCTTGCAGCATGGGAGCGGTTCTGACACTTCTCAGGTAGGTGGTGTTCCTATATGGTCCTGCACATCACACGAGACCACATGGTACACATGTATATTATATACTGTAGTGTAGGGACCCCCCTTATAGAGATTTGCCGTGACGGGGCAGGGGGGCTCAAATCATTGATCAATTATTTGCTAAAAATCTCATTGAATTGATACAGTAGGAATGAATTTGTGAATGTTACACTTTTTATCTCGTCATAATTGCATCCCACTCATAAGCAGTGCTGGCTTCCCCCCTATTTTCCCCCTTTTTTCAAGTCTTAATGATTGTTCCCCATCGGCAGAATAAACTGCAGACCACATGGGAGGGTCCCTTCCGGGTTCTCAGAAAACTGAATTATACCAATTACCTTCTTGCTTTAGATGATCAGGGGCTAAGGCAAAAGACTGTCCATGTGAATATGATTAAGGAGTACCATGACCGGAACATTCCAATGATAGCAAGCTGTCGGTTGGCTTCAGAAGATGGTCAAGAGGATGAGGACTCTCTACCTGATCTCGTGGAAGCAGCGAGAGCCCCATCCACTGTGGAACAGGTTCCCCTGGGAGATTACCTGGACTCCTTACAGAAAATCCAGATGCTGGAAGTGCTTCAACAGAGACGGGCTGCTTTCTCATCCCAACCAGGTCGAACCACCGTCACCCAACATCATGTGGACACTCAGGGCATCCGTCCCATACAACTGGCTCCTTACCGGGTACCTGAATCAGTTCGAAACACCATGCAGCACGAACTGGAGGAGATGTTACAGCTTGGGGTAATCCAGGCCTCCCATAGCCCTTGGGCCTCCCCTGTGGTGTTAGTACCCAAGAAGGATGGGAGTACTCGATTTTGTGTGGACTATCGGCGACTAAACGACCATACCGTCAGCGATCCTTACCCAATGCCTCGTATTGACGAACTTCTAGACCGACTGGCTGGGTCCCGATATGTCACTACCTTGGATCTCAGTAAGGGATACTGGCAGATCCCTCTAACGGATGAAGGGAGAGAACGGTCCGCTTTTATAACTCCCTTTGGTCTGTATGAATTTCTAAGCATGCCTTTTGGAATGAAAAATGCCCCGGCCACCTTCCAGAGAATGGTGGATCAGATCTTCCGGGGATGTGGTGACTTTGCTTGTGCCTACTTGGATGATATCGCCGTCTTCAGCCACACATGGGAGGAACATCTGAATCAAGTAGCCATTATTTTGGACCTGATTCTTGCAGCCGGCCTAACCATTCGACCCGATAAATGCCAATTGGGGATGGGGGAAGTCCAGTACCTAGGGCATAGAGTGGGAGGAGGGAAGCTCCGTCCTGAGCCTGCCAAAATCCAGGCTATTAGAGACTGGCCTGTACCCCAAACTAAGAAACAAGTTATGGCTTTTCTGGGCACTGCCAGTTATTACCGAAAATTTGTTTCTCATTTCAGTACTGTGGCCAAGCCTCTTACCGACCTGACCAAGAAAACAATGCCCCGGCTGGTGATCTGGACTCCAGCCTGTGATGAGGCTTTTAACCGGCTGAAGGACGCTCTGGTCTGCGATCCTGTCCTGGCTGCTCCAGACTACAAGCGGAGATTTATTGTGCAAACGGACGCCTCTGCTTATGGACTGGGAGCTGTCCTCAGCCAGGTGAATGCAGCTGAGGACGAACACCCCATTGCCTACCTCAGCAGGAAACTGCTGGACCGAGAAGTGGCCTATGCAACTGTTGAAAAAGAATGTCTGGCTGTAGTGTGGGCCCTTAAGAAACTACGGCCGTATCTGTATGGACGGGAATTCACTGTGGTTACTGATCACAATCCCCTCACCTGGCTGAACAGAGTCTCTGGGGACAATGGACGATTACTGCGATGGAGCCTGGCTCTGCAGCCCTATAACTTTACCATACAATATAGAAGGGGCAGCCAACACCAAAATGCAGATGGACTGTCCAGGCAAGAGGAGCCTTGAGTCCTGTCAGCCATGCCTGCGTGTACTTAACCAGCGACCTGTAGAGGTCCCTAGTACGTACACAAGTTGGGAGGGGAAGGAATTGTCATGATGTATTTTACCTTCTCACTGTATTTGCTGTAATACTATGTCTTGAGATGTAAGTAACCATACCTTCCCCCCCATCTCCTGTGTCTCTGGGCCCATAATGCAATTATCTCTTGTCCACACAGCCAGGGGAACTTCTCATTGTTTCGTAAGCAGTGGATAACGCCAACTACACAAACCTGTAGACATCTCGGAGCCAACCTTCTAGAATCTTCTAGTGGGCCCAACCATTGCATAGACCCCTACCCTTGAGGGGCGGGCCCACGAGCTCAGACAATTCACTCCTGTTTCTAAATGCAGTTGGGAGCTGAGTTTTGAAGAGGAAGGGAGCGAGATCTGATTCTGCGGACAGATCTCGCCGTCCAGTGGATTGTGTGGGATTTCTGGAACTCTGAAGAGGACTATTTCGTCGTGATCTGGCACTTTGGATTATCGGGAGGTGCCCCCGAATCTGTTTTATTTGGACTTGTCGTGTGCTGTTCCTGTGTTCCTGTTAGTAAACCTGTTGGATCATCCTCGGCCTGTTGTCTCTCTTTGCTCTGATGTACACCCCGTCACACTAGGATCTATAGCTGAGGCTGGATCCTGGGGTCTGTGTGTGTGGACTGTTACAGACTGGAGATCCGCGGCCACGTGGGATTGTGTTTAGTTGTTCACCTGTTGGACTCAAGGAACTCATATAAGGACCATTGCCCTAATTCCCCTGGCATCGGAATACCAGGCGGTGCCCCTGGATCTTTTGTTGTTTTTTTTTTGTTGTGGACTCCTTGCAGATTTGAAGGATTTATATTTATGTTTGCTGCTTTATCTTTGTGGTTCCAATAAAGCCCTTTGGATTGTTCCTTGGCCTGGCGTCCCTCACTGCTCTGTTGCATACCCCGTCAAACTCTCCCTGTACACACATACGATGTATCTCCCCATGTATACTCTCTCTGTACACACATACGGTGTGTCTCCCCATGTATACTCTCCCTGTACATACATACGGTGTGTCTCCCTATGTATACTCTCCCTGTACACACATACGGTGTGTCTCCCCATGTATACTCTCCCTGTACACACATACGATGTGTCTCCCCATGTATACTCTCCCTGTACACACATACGGTGTGTCTCCCCATATACTCTCCCTGTACACACATACGGTGTGTCTCCCTATGTATACTCTCCCTGTACACACATACGGTGTGTCTCCCCATGTATACTCTCCCTGTACACACATACGGTGTGTCTCCCCATGTATACTCTCCCTGTACACACATACGGTGTGTCTCCCCATGTATACTCTCCCTGTACATACATACGGTGTGTCTCCCCATGTATACTCTCCCTGTACACACATACGGTGTGTCTCCCCATGTAAACTCTCCCTGTACACACATACGATGTGTCTCCCCATGTATACTCTCCCTGTACACACATACGGTGTGTCTCCCCATATACTCTCCCTGTACACACATACGGTGTGTCTCCCCATGTATACTCTCCCTGTACACACATGCGGTGGGTCTCCCCATGTATACTCTCCCTGTACACACATACGGTGTGTCTCCCTATGTATACTCTCCCTGTACACACATACGGTGTGACTCCCCATGTATACTTTCCCTGTACACACATACGGTGTGTCTCCCCATGTATACTCTCCTTGTACACACATACGGTGTGTCTCCCCATGTATACTCTGTGACAGGGGTGTACAACAGAGCAAAGGATGGACGAGGCCGAGGGACGATCCAACAGGTTTATTCACAAGAACACTGGAACAGCACACGATAAGTCCACGTAAAACAGATTCGGGGCCCTTCCCGACAATCCTCGGACCGGATAACAAAGCAATCGTCCTTACAGTAGTCCAAGGAGTTCCACACAATCCCACGGGCCGCCACACAGGCCTAGCTCCATCCGTGTCCACAGCCACCCAGGCTGGGAGCTCCTTCTTCTTCCAAGTTTCAGCTCACTCTGAAGTTACAAAAAGGGAAATGCATTGTCTGTGCTCCTTGACCAGCCCACCATGTTCAGGGGTTAGGGTTCACACATCCTATCATCAATGGTTTGGTCCATCACAGGGCTCTGATATGTCTGCCAGCCACAGTAGATGAAGGGATCCCCTGCTGTGCAGAACAATGACTATTCCTTCACTGGCCAATGCAATTACAGACTAGATACACAACTCTGGATAGAAGAGGACAGGCTATTTACATAATCACATTAGATGCCAAGACTGCAATTGTATGAGAGAGACACATTGAGACCAGTAGCTCCCCCAAGGAAATACATGAATTACAACTAATACAACCAGGGAAAAGTTACATGACATATTAT
This sequence comes from Anomaloglossus baeobatrachus, assembly GCF_048569485.1. NCBI lineage: Eukaryota > Metazoa > Chordata > Amphibia > Anura > Aromobatidae > Anomaloglossus > Anomaloglossus baeobatrachus. The sequence goes on along the minus strand of NC_134364.1, from coordinate 139,458,517 downwards.
ACAAAATAAATGACAGGGAAATATACATATCATGACATAGTATCACAGCATATACAGTGAGAGGGTAAATTACATCTTCACAATCCCTCCCCCTCCCAACTTGTGTACGTACTAGGGACCTCTACAGGTCACTGGTTAAGTACACACAGGCAGAGCGTTACTTACATGTGGCTTCATGCAGCCACGAATTGGCATCGTAGCTCTCCCACATCATTGCCCAGGAGAACAGCTGCAGGCAGACCACCCATCACCCCAACCACACATCGCCTGACCCCAAAACCAAAATTCAGATCCACAGTGGCTGTGGGAATAGTCCTCCATTGTCCACCAGCCAGTTCAATGACAATCCCAGGTCCTCTATGGATTGCCTCAGGCCGAACCACTCGGGGATCAGCCAGTGTGAGGAAAGCACCCGAGTCACAAAATCCAACAAGTCTCTGTCCATCCAGCACAACCTCCTGCAAGTGCTTACCTTGATGAGCAGAAGTCGTCATAACTGCGGGTCGCACCCCGTAAACGCCTGGTGGTGCAACATGGGGGGCTGAGTCACTAGGCCAGTCCTCATATAGCGGTGCCACATTTTCCTCCATGGCACTGGGCTGTAAATAATTAACAATCCGATTGGGTGAAGGATCAGTCCTCATTTGAACAGCTGGGCAGGAGACTTGCTGATGCCCTGGCTGTCCACATTGATAGCATCTGAGCTGGGTCTCCCTCCATCCAAGGCGTCCTCTTGGGTAAGGGGTAGGGGAACTTGGAGGCCGGCTCCCACCTGAAGGTGCTGTAGGGGTTTGAGGATGATTCCTCCATGGGCTGGCTGAGCATGAGGCCTGCAAATGCCCGGGATGCCTACAAACATAACACCTGCGCTCTGTTACTTCCTCTCCCCGGCGTATTCCAGAAAGTGCAGTAGAAGCAACTGGAGGCACATTAACATGGGTATCAACATGTGGTGGCTTAGAGGAACGGGGAACAATGGGGACAGAATAACTGGGGGCATCCGGTGTTGTGGAGCTGTTAGGCGTCTCTCCATCCTCCAACAGAACCCTCCACTGAGGCTTGATAGTGAGCACCTCATCAGCTAGAGCAGCAGCTTCCTCCACTGTCGCTGGTTTTCTCTCACGCACCCATTCCCGGATCTCAGCGGGGCACTGGGCAAGGAATTGTTCTTTTAGGATGACCTGCAGGAAGGTCTCCCAAGATAAGGCCTCCTCTGCCTCCAGCCAGCGATTACATATTTGTTTGAGTCTATGAGCATATATCTTAAAAGACACTTCCCCATCACATGCTAAAGCACGGAACTGAGTCCTGTACGTGTCTGGGGTCACAGCATAATGTTCTATAATAGTCTGTTTAATCTCCGCATACTCACAGTTCCACCGAGGGTCCATAGCTCTATAGGCTTCAGCAGCTCCCCCCTCTAGGAGCCCAACCAGATGCCGGACACGCTCCCTGTCCGGGACTTCCATTAATCGACACTGATGCTCAAAGTCCTGGAAGAAGCCCTCAATGTCACCTGCAGCCTCATTAAATGGCTTAAAGTCTTTGCGGGACACCCTGGGAAGTTCCCTCATGATGGGTGCTGGGGTTACAGTCTGTCTGGAACCTCTCGCAGCTTCCACAGCGAGCTGCTTATCCAGCAATGCCATCTCCTCCATCCTGCGCTCCTGCGCTCCTTCTCTTTAGCTCCACGCATGACCTCCATCTTATATTCTATGGTGGTCTCCTCTCCCAGCAAGGCCATCTCCTCCTCGTACCACACAACCCACTGACTTTTTTGGGTATTTACCTCCGGCTGCCGTCTTTCTTCCATTTGCTGTGAGGATCCTTCCTCCACGTCATTTTGCGAGCAGACTCCTTCTAGCGCCTCAATCAGCTGCTCCTTGGAGAGTCCTTTGAAACGAACTCCTACTTCACGGGCCTTTGATTGCAGGCTCCCCAAAGTCCAGGTCTTGTACTCTGCAGTGCTGGTTCCTGATGTTGAGCCATTGTCCTCCATTCCTTCTGCTCTGATCCCAGCGCTGCCAACCAGTTTGTGACGGGGGTGTACAACAGAGCAAAGGATGGACAAGGCCGAGGGACGATCCAACAGGTTTATTCACAAGAACACTGGAACAGCACACGATAAGTCCGCGTAAAACAGATTCGGGGCCCTTCCCGACAATCCTCGGACCGGATAACAAAGCAATCGTCCTTACAGTAGTCCAAAGAGTTCCACACAATCCCACGGGCCGCCACACAGGCCTAGCTCCGTCCGTGTCCACAGCCACCCAGGCTGGGAGCCCCTTCTTCTTCCAAGTTTCAGCTCACTCTGAAGTTACAAAAAGGGAAATGCATTGTCTGTGCTCCTTGACCAGCCCACCATGTTCAGGGGGTAGGGGTCACACATCCTATCATCAATGGTTTGGGCCATCACAGGGCTCTGATATATCTGCCAGCCACAGTAGATGAAGGGATCCCCTGCTGTGCAGAACAATGACTATTCCTTCACTGGCCAATGCAATTACAGACTAGATACACAACTCTGGATAGAAGAGGACAGGCTATTTACATAATCACATTAGATGCCAAGACTACAATTGTATGAGAGAGACACATTGAGACCAGTAGCTCCCCCAAGGAAATACATGAATTACAACTAATACAACCAGGGAAAAGTTACATGACATATTATACAAAATAAATGACAGGGAAATATACATATAATGACATAGTATCACAGCATATACAGTGAGAGGGTAAATTACATCTTCACATACTCTCCCTGTACACACATATGGTGTGTCTCTCCATGTATACACACTATGCATCTCCCTGTCCACACATAGGCCGGTGTTAGACGTCCGTGTTTGAGGCCTAAAACACACTTCCGCAAAAAAAAGTACGTGTCTTACGGTCCGTTTTTCAGGTCCGTGTTCCGTTTTTCAGGGGCGTTTCTCCGGTACGTATGGCATCCGTGTGATGGCGTATGCGAGCCGTGTGTGCGTGTGGAATGTCCGTATTGACATAAAATACGTACGTGTGTTGTCCATTTTTTTTTTTAAACATAAATTTTTATTGCATTTTTTCAGAATTACTACAATATGTCTAACATTTGAACAAGAATAAATTCACCTTACCAATTTACCCACCCTTGTCTTAACCCACCCTCTTTTAGTCCCACTTTATCCCCCCCAACATTTTTAATACACAGAACACCAGGTATAAGTCGCGAAAGAACACACAGCTCCTCTATATTCTGATTCCCGTTTGAAGCCCTATTTCTCTGAAACCCTCGTTTCGCCCTACTGTTGTCTCTCTACTGCGTGTGTATTTTCAGCTTTCCCAATGTGCCTTGCAAGTCTCCCAGTAGGTACCATTCCGTATTAGTGAAAGGAGATACCACTTTCCGTATTTCTGCAACTCCATACTGTTGTACTATAAATCTCTTCCATTTTTTAAAAAAGTTTCTCGTTAGTTCGTCCTTATTTCTTTCGGCTTCCAACTATTCAATATTGAGCAGCTTTTTAATCTGATTGACCACCTCCTCCTCTGATGGAGCAGATTCCTCGAGCCATCTGCGTAGTAGGGCCTTTTTCCCTATCATAGCAATATTATGAAAGAGTCTTGGAATCGTGGTCCCTCGTGTATCTCCTCCTCCTTCCTTTTCTTTAGTCCTGTGGTGGAAAATCCATAACAATGGGTCTAGTTCCATTTCCACTTCCCATACTTTTTCTATAAGTGTCTTCATTTTTCCCCAAAATTTCTGACTTTGTGGGCACTGCCAAATCCCGTGGTATAAGTCCGTTTTCGGCTGTTTACATTTGGGGCAATGTTCTATTTTATTCATAGTCTGCTTGGTGGGGATGTTAAAACCATAAATTGCTCTGTGCATTAATCTAAACTGTGTGTCCCTCCAGCCCTCATTAATCACCTCCTTCCTCATCCTCATCCATCCCTGCTGTATCTTTTCCCCTGCCTCTGTATCTTTTAGTTGTCGTGCCCATGCTCCCCAGACCTGGTCCGAGTGCAGTGGTACCAGTGCTGTTCTCAGATCTTTGTACAGGGAGGAGATAGTAATCTCCTGTTTATCCTTCATTATAAATTGGTCCATTTCATTCATTACCTGTTCTTTTCTAACATCCCTCAATAGTCCCATTATTCCCTTTTCCACCTGTTTGTATTGTATGATTTGGAATGGGGAAAGCCCGTACCTGTTCACCAACTCCTCAAGGGTCAACAACCTATGTTCAGTTTCATGGAGAAGATCCTTCACCCCACCGATCCCCTTATTTCTCCATTCTAGAAATAGTTTGTTTTCCCTCCCTGCTGGGAATTCCGGAAAATTCCAGATATTTAGGTATTTGGAGATTCGCCAGGACAGGTTAAACTTTTTCCTCACTGCTTTCCACGCCATTATCGTATCCCTACATACCAGGGAGTGCTTAATTTTCCTCGGAATATTGGCCAATGACGTGTGTAATATTGCCCCCAAGTCCCATGGTCTACAGTACTCACTTTCCAATTTTATGTTAGAATAGCTATTTGTCTTCCTCATCCAGTCTATTACGTGCCTCATCAAGCATGCAAGGTTGTAGCCTCTCACATTTGGCATCTTGATTCCTCTTCCAGTGGTAGCATTAGTTTTTCCGCCCTAATTCTTGGTCTTTTTCTCTTCCATAGGAAGCTTGTAAATGCTTTATTCAGTCTATTTACATCCGCATGCTTTAATAATTTAGGGATAGTCTGCATTGGGTATAGCAGCTTGGAGAAACTCATCATTTTTAAGAGGTGGTTTCTACCTAGCAGGGATAGCGGCAGCCCCCCCACATCTTATACCTAGCAGGGATAGCGGCAGCCCCTCCCACATCTTATACCTAGCAGGGATAGCGGCAGCCCCTCCCACATCTTATACCTAGCAGGGATAGCGGCAGCCCCTCCCACATCTTATATCTAGCAGGGATAGCGGCAGCCCCTCCCACATCTTATACCTAGCAGGGATAGCGGCAGCCCCTCCCACATCTTATACCTAGCAGGGATAGCGGCAGCCCCTCCCACATCTTATACCTAGCAGGGATAGCGGCAGCCCCTCCCACATCTTATACCTAGCAGGGATAGCGGCAGCCCCTCCCACATCTTATAGTACCTAGCAGGGATAGCGGCAGCCCCTCCCACATCTTATACCTAGCAGGGATAGCGGCAGCCCCTCCCACATCTTATACCTAGCAGGGATAGCGGCAGCCCCTCCCACATCTTATAGTACCTAGCAGGGATAGCGGCAGCCCCTCCCACATCTTATACCTAGCAGGGATAGCGGCAGCCCCTCCCACATCTTATATCTAGCAGGGATAGCGGCAGCCCCTCCCACATCTTATATCTAGCAGGGATAGCGGCAGCCCCTCCCACATCTTATACCTAGCAGGGATAGCGGCAGCCCCTCCCACATCTTATACCTAGCAGGGATAGCGGCAGCCCCTCCCACATCTTATACCTAGCAGGGATAGCGGCAGCCCCTCCCACATCTTATAGTACCTAGCAGGGATAGCGGCAGCCCCTCCCACATCTTATACCTAGCAGGGATAGCGGCAGCCCCTCCCACATCTTATATCTAGCAGGGATAGCGGCAGCCCCTCCCACATCTTATATCTAGCAGGGATAGCGGCAGCCCCTCCCTCATCTTTATAGTAGGTAATTGGATTATCGGTCTGGCGAGCGCTGACAATGCACAGGTTCCATAAAAGTTAAAGTTGTTTTATTGTTAAAATATTTCTGAATGCTCCTGTTATTCAAATAATACAACGCGTTTCAGCAATACATCAATGCTGCTCCTGTTATTCAAATAATACAACGCGTTTCAGCAATACATCAATGCTTTCCTCAGGTATAGGAATACCTGAGGAAAGCATTGATGTATTGCTGAAACGCGTTGTATTATTTGAATAACAGGAGCATTCAGAAATATTTTAACAATAAAACAACTTTAACTTTTATGGAACCTGTGCATTGTCAGCGCTCGCCAGACCGATAATCCAATTACCTACTATATGCTCACTCCCCTTTGAGGGATTCGGTCAGAGCTGCAGCAAGACATAGGCACTCCATTTCGAAGTGAAACCCTCAGCTGGAGAACGGTGGACCGCTGTAATACTCCAGGACCCAGAGTGCCGGGGATTTCAGGGGGAACCAGCGGTCCTGATTCCGGACATCTCCAACAAAGATCACGATCTAACAGGATCGCCACCAAGGCTTCAAACCCCCAATCCATATTGAATCGGAGGATTCATACAACCAACACCGGGGTTGTGCGAGGGCGCACAACCTCACCAGGTGAGCAAACTCTTATTCCTCTAAATCTAATCCTAGAGCCGCGGATACTTCTCATAGGCGCTACTTTTCTTTTTTAGTGCCTCCCACATCTTTAGCTCTCGTTCTATTTTCTGTATCAGCGGTTTGACGTTTAATTCATAAATGGAGGCAGGCTGGCGTCCCATCTGGATCCCCAGGTATTTAAGGTGGGTTTTTGCTATCGGTATCCCACAGTTGTTATCCCCTATTCCATAGGTTTTCAGGGATGACATGGTTCGCTCATTCAGAAACAGTATTTCACATTTTGTCTTGTTCAATTTAAAACCTGCCATAGACCCAAATCTCTCTATCTGTTGTATTGTTTTTAAAAGGTCATTCTGTGGTCTATTCATGAATAATATGATATCGTCCGCGAATAGAGCTGAATGGACTTTTTCCGTTCCAATGTTAATGCCCTCAAAGTAGTCTCCTCCATTGATCAGTTTTGATAATGGCTCAATGGCTAGATTGAACAAGAGAGGAGACAGCGGGCACCCCTGTCTCGTCCCTTTTGGTCAAAGAGAAGGGTCGTGACAAAAATCCGGGTGTCGCCACTCTTGCCTGAGGGTTTGCATATAGTATACCTATAAATGTTCTGAATGCTCCCCTGAAGCCCATATTATCTAGGACTGTTTCCAGCCATGGCCACTGCACATTATCAAACGCTTTTTCAGCATCCAACGTGATCATGGCTGGCAACTCCCCTCCTTGTAGATCCCTGTGCCTGATGGCGTCCATTACTATCATGGCCTTTCTTACGTTCGTCACGGCTGCTCTCCCCTTTACAAACCCCGATTGGGCGGGAGAAATTAGCCTTGGTAATACCTCTGCTAATCGATTGGCCATCAATTTGGCCACTAGTTTAAGGTCTTGGTTGATTAGTGAGATTGGTCTATAATTCGTTGGATTGTCCAAATTTTTGTCTCCTTTGGGTAAAAGTTTTATATATGCAGTGTTAAGGTGGCTAGACATTCCCGTACCCCCTAACATTTTATTAAACATACGTGTCAGCGTTGGTGATATTTCCTCCTTTAGTACTTTATAGAATTCCCCATTGAACCCGTCAGGCCCCGGTGCTTTATGTATACTCAGTTCTCCTATTGTTGTTTGCACTTCCTCTATTGTGATGTCCGCGTTCAGTCTAGTCAGTTTGTCCTCGGTTATTTGTGTAAGTCCTAATGTCTTTAGCCACTCCCTCCCTCCTTCTCTACTTTCATCCCCTTTACTATATAGTTTGGCATAGTATTCCCCCAAGATCTGGTTGATCTCCTGCGGATTCGTCGATTTGGTCCCATCCTGTCTTGTCATACTAGCTATTAACGTCGACGGTCGTCTTCCCTTTGCCAGGTTAGCCAGCAGTTTACCTGCCTTATTGCCAAATCGGTGCAAGTCAACCTCCTGCTGAGACCTTACCAGTTCTTCTGGTTTTCCTACCCACATGTCAAACTCTTGTTTTGCTTCCTTCCACTCTTCTTTTGCTTTCTGGGATTTGTTTTCTAGGTACCTTGTGTATTTCTCTCTCAAACTAGTGCTTGCCTCCTGGTAATGTTTTTGCGTCTGTTTCCTGATTTTGGCTACTTGCCCCATCAGTCTCCCACTTAATACTACTTTCGCTGTTTCCCAGAATAGCATTGCCTCTTCCTCGTGCCCGCTGTTAGTGCCGCAATATTCCTCCCACCACTCCTTTAATGTTTTAATAAAATCTTTATCTTTGAGTAAGAATGATGGAAATCTCCATATATAATCCGAGCCCCTCTGTATTCTGTCATTTAAGTCTAAGGTCACCGGGCTGTGGTCGGATATAACCATGTTCTCTATGTCTACATCCTTGCCCCTGTGCCAGAGTCTTTGGTCTACTAACATAAAGTCAATCCTTGACCATGCTTCGTGTGGGTGCGAGTAGTGTGTAAATTCACGTTCATATGGGTGTTGCGTTCTCCAACTGTCCTGCAGATTTGTGTCTTCCAGTAATTTGGCCATCAAACCCTTTGTATTCCTACTCTGCCTACCTTGTTCCTTGCCATACCTCCTATCCTCCTCTTTCGAAACTACTGCATTAAAATCTCCCCCCACTATCTTATTTGGGTCTACATCCACTCCCAATTTGTTGGTGATAAAGTCAAAGAAGGCTTTTTGTTCGTTATTAGGGGCGTATATATTGTGTATGCTAAACTCTCCCTGCGGGCTAGTTAATTTGATATGTATGTACCTCCCACCATCATCACTGTCTTGGGACACTATTTCGTGCGTAAAGTGTTTGTTTATTAAGATCATTACCCCTGCCTTCCTTCCCTGGGATCCCGACCCGACTACCGCCCCCACCCATAATTTTTGCATACGAAAAAAATCCCCTTTTTGCAGGTGGGTCTCCTGCAGTAGTGCGATATCTACCTTCAGTCTTTTAAGGTGTCGTAATATCATCATGCGCTTATGTGGAGACTTCAAACCTTTTACGTTCCAAGTGACTAATTTAACCATTATCCCAACATCTCGGGACATTTGTGTCGCTATATGTTCTCACTTGTGTGTGTCTTGGCGCCTTTCCCTGGTCTTTTCCCTGCCTTAACTCCGCTGCGTTCTGACAACTATGTATTGCCTGGGCGCAACCTTGTGTCCTCTTCTTGGCATTAACTATAAACCTGTTGGCTACCCCCCAACTGCCCTCAGTTTTCTTTCGGTGTTCTTATAGCGTTGCTTTCCCTGAACCCAACTATTCAACCTAAATCTATTTTCAACTAACAACCCCTCAACTGTCCCCCCTTTACAATCAATCGTCTCGTCACTTCCATTTTTTCTTTGATGCTCCTGGCTCCGCAATCCCCTCTCAGCCCCCTAATTAACATTTACATATGGCCTGTCCCCCATTGTTCTGTTATCTAACACACCAGAGCAAGGCCTTCCTGGTCAATAGCCGTGCCAGCATACAATACCCCCTCCCTCATTGCCCAATAGCCGTGCCAGCATACAATGCCCCCTCCCTCATTGCCCAATAGCCGTGCCAGCATACAATGCCCCCTCCCTCATTGTCCAATAGCCGTGCCAGCATACAATGCCCCCTCCTTCATTGCCCAATAGCTGTGCCAGCATACAATGCCCCCTCCCTCATTGCCCAATAGCCGTGCCAGCATACAATGCCCCCTCCCTCATTGTCCAATAGCCGTGCCAGCATACAATGCCCCCTCCTTCATTGCCCATACCTATTATTTGTTGCCTCTGATCTCAATTTCACTTCACCTCCCATCAGCATAAGTGACCTGGCTACCAGAGGAGCGATTTATCAGTAGATACTAAAAAGAGAGAGAAACCCGAACCCCATAGATGTTAGGACCCCCTACAGCCCCGATGGGGCAGGGCACCTTGGTCCATATAGATTGAAGAGGCGAGGGGAACTGAAGAGAAAAGAAAGGAAAAGCCTACAAGAGGGGGAAAAAAAGGAAGAGGAAGTAGGAAGTGGAAAAGGAAGTGGAAGAGGAAGTAGGAAGTGGAAAGGAAGTGGAGGAAAAAGTAGGAAGTGGAAAAGGAAGTGGAAAAGGAAGTGGAAGAGGAAGTAGGAAGTTGAAGAGGAAGTGGAAGAGGAAGTTGAAAAGGAAATAGGAAGGAGGAAGTGGAAGAGGAAGTAGGAAGTGGAACAGGAAGTGGAAGAGGAAGTAGGAAGTGGAAGAGGAAATGAAATAGGAAGTAGGAAGTGGAAAAGGAAGTAAAAGAGGAAGTAGAAGTGGAAGTAGAAGTGGAAAAGGAAGTAAGAAGTGAAAGAGGAAGTGGGACAGGAGGTGAAAGTAGGAAGAGGAAGTGGAAGTAAGTAGGAAGTGGAAGAGGAAGTAGGAGGTGGAAGAGGAAGTAGGAAGTGGAAGTAGGAATTAGAAGAGGAAGTGGAAAAAGAAGTAGGAAGAGGTAGATGGGATGGTAAAGGAAGTGCAAGAGCAGTGGAAGAGGCAGTATGAGGTGGAAGAGGATGTAGGAAGCGAAAGAGGTAGTGAAAGGGGAAGCAGGAAGCGGAAGGGGAGGTGGAAGAGGAAGTAGGAAGCGGAAGCAGAAAGTAAAGATGCAATAATAAACAGTAGATGTTACTCATCCCCTGCATTCCGCCAGTCCCCTCTCTCTTGGGCCCCTCAGTTCAGTTCAAAAATATTGATTCTTCTCCCTGCAGCCTCTCTCATGGCGCTCCCCTCTTCTGGCCTCCAGGCCAACGTGACGGCGACCTCCTTGCTTTTGGACTTCCTGCATGTATCTCCTTCCCCTCCATCCAGTCGTTCCGGCCCGATGCCCGGCTCTCCTCCTCTCTTCCTTGCCGAGTATGTTGCCTCTCCGGGAAGTCCTCTGTCTGGTTTCTGTTCTCCATCTCCTCCATCCATCTCTCCGCCTCACTCAAGTCTTTCGTCGCAAAAAGGGATCCATCACGTCTTGTTACTCTCAGTATTGCAGGATACAGCAGTTGGAATTTTATGCCTTTACAATATAGCGTGGTACAAATCTTACTAAAGGCTTTCCTTTTGCGTGTAACCTCCGCCGAGTAGTCACCGAAGATCAGCACCTTATGCCCTTGTAGAGACAGTGGGGTCCTCCTTCCTCTAAACGCTCGCAGTATCTCTTCTTTGTCTTTATATTCCAAGTATTTTATTATCACTTGGCGCGGCCTGGCTGGTCCCGTCACTCCCATGCTGTCTTCCTTCCCATTTGTTCTTGCTGTCCATTTTTAAAGGCCCATCATTCTTACCCAATTAACGATTTTAATCATTCATCATGAGATCCTGGTGTTGTTGTTTGCTTTCAATTGACCTGATAGATTGGACACAAGTGTTGCAGATTTCGTGATGAAAAACGGACACGGACGATAGGTGCTGAACATGGACATACTCCGTGTGCGGTCCGTGCAGGCACGGACCCATAGACTAAAGCAGGTCCGTGCCTGCGTGCTGCCGGCCAAAAACGGACATGTCGTCCGTGTAGAAAAGCGCACACACGTGTGACTGGGTGTACAGCAGAGCAAGGAAAGACAACAGGCCGAGGATGATCCAACAGGTTTACTAACAGGGATACAGGAACAGCACACGACAAGTCCAAATAAAACAGATGTGTGGGCAAGAGATAATTGCATTATGGGCCCAGAGACACAGGAGATGGGGGGAAGGTATGGTTACTTACATCCCAAGTCATTTCAAAGTGTTCATTAAGTACAACCAAAGGAAAGTGACATCACATCCTGACATAGTATTACAGCAAATACAGTGAGAAGGTAAAATACATCACATGGCATCTTATACAAAAAATATGGGATGGAGAAAAGCACATACATCATGACAGCACGTACTTACCACACGGACACACGTTCCGTGTGATTTTACGTGTGTGTGCCATCTACTATTGAATAACATGGGTCTTCGTGTCTCCGGTACATGCAAATACGTACCGCACACGTACAAAAAAAACGGATGTGCGTTGCGGGTCTAATCAAGTACAAGCCACATGTATGGTGATCCATGTGACACGTACCGGAGACCACACGGTTCTTTGAATTAAGAAGATATTCTATATTTACCTGTATCCAGTGTTGTTTTCCTCGGCTCTGCTGCCTCCCGCTCCTGACCGTATTCATTGATTATTCACTGCACTGAGGAGCTGGAAGCCGGAGCATCGCGGGGACCGCGCTGGGTATAGCACTGCCGAGGACAGCATCGCGGGGACAGCACCGGGTATAGCACCGCCGAGGAAAGCATCGCGGGGACCGCGCTGGGTATAGCACTGCCGAGGACAGCATCGCGGGGACAGCACTGGGTATAGCACCGCCGAGGAAAGCATCGTGGGGACCGCGCTGGGTATAGCACTGCCGAGGAGCGCATCGTGGGGACAGCACTGGGTATAGCACCGCCGAGGACAGCATTGTGGGGACAGCACTGGGTATAGCACCGCCGAGGACAGCATCGCGGGGGCAACACTGGGTATAGCACCGCCGAGGACAACATCGTGGGGACAGCACTGGGTACAGCACCGCCGAGGACAACACTGGGTATAGCACCGCCGAGGACAGCATCGCGGGGACAGCACTGGGTATAGCACCGCCGAGGACAGGTTCGCGGGGACAGCACTGGGTATAGCACCACCGAGGACAGCATCGCGGGGACAACGCTGGGTACAGCACCGCCGAGGACAGCGCTGGGTACAGCACCGCCGAGGACAGCATCACGGTTGCAGTGCTGGGTACAGCACCACCGAGGACAGCATAGTGGGGAAAGCACTGGGTATAGCACCGCCGAGGACAGCATCGCGGGGACAGCACTGGGTACAGCACCGCCGAGGACAGCATCGCGGTTGCAGCGCTGGGTACAGCACTGCTGAGGACAGCATCGCTGGGACAGCATTGGGTACAGCACCGCTGAGGACAGCATCGCGGTTGCAATGCTGGGTACAGCACTGCCGAGGACAGCATCGCGGGGACAGCACTGGGTACAGCACCGCCAAGGACAGCATCGCGGTTGCAGTGCTGGGTACAGCACCGCCAAGGACAGCATCGCGGGGACAGGTGAGTATTCAGCAAGCAGTGTGTGCGCGGTGACGTCCAGAAGGTCATTGGAGTTACCAATGAACTCTGATGACAGCCCCGCGACACCCGCGCTACAGCTTGTGTCACCACGGTGACTTCATGGGTTCAGAGTTCATTGGGAACTCCGATGACCTCTTGGACGTCACTGCACACACACTGCTTGCTGGTCACCAGCGATGGCGATGCTGTCCCCGCAATGCTCTGGCTTCCAGGTACTCACCACACACACAGATACTCACCTACACTTGTATACTCACCTGTCCGCAGCGATGTGGTCCCCGTCACTGAGGTCCCCAGCACTGCTCCTGCTTCCAGCTCCTCAGTGCAGTGAATAATCAATGAATATAATGAGCGGGGGTCAGAAGTGGGAGGCAGCAGAGCCGAAGAGAACAGCGCTGGATACAGGTGAATATAGAATATCTTTTTATCTAAAAGACCCGTGTTTTCTCTGGTAGTTATCACACTGATGTCATACGGATCACATCAGTGTGCGATCCATGTGACACCCGTGCTGCCGGAGAAAAAACGGACATGTCTCTGTGTGCGTGCGGGGCCACGAGGGGTCACACGATCCATGTAAAAACACAGATGTGTGATTAACAGCATAGAATAACATGGGTGTGTGTGGCATCCATGATAAAAATAGACGTCACACATACCTGAAACACAGACGTCTGAAACCGGCCATATGATGTGGCTCCATAAACACACGCGGTGTGTCTCCCCCATACACAAACAGTGTGGCTCTCTATACACGCACGCAGAGTGTCTCTCCATACGCGTGCAGTGGTCGTGTCACAGTGGCTCCCCATACACGCGTGGTGGTGGTGTGGCGGCGGCTCCCCGTATACTCGCATTGTGGTGCCGCGGCAGCATCTTGTACTCGTGCGTGGTGGTGGTGCTGCGGCAGCTCCCCTTACACGCGCTCGGTGGTGCGGCAGCTCCCCTTACGCGCGCTCGGGGGTGCAGCTGCGGCTCCTCGTACGTGCGGTGTGGTGGCGGCTACGCGTGCACGTGGTGGTGTCACGGCTCCCCGTACGCGTGCATGGTGGTGCCGCAGCGGCTATCCATACACACGTGGAGGTGGTGGGGCGGCGGTTGCTCCCTATACACGCACATGGTGGTGTGATGGCTTCCCGTACATGCGCATGCTTGTGCCCACGGCTCCTCGTACGCGAGCAGTGGTGCGGCGACAGCTCCTCGTATGTGTGCGCCTGGTGGTGCAGCAGTGCGCCCGAAGTGGTGATACGGCTCCCCGAAGTATGCACATGCACGTTAGTGCGGCTGCTCCCACCGTACGCTTGTGCGCAGTGGTGCGGCGGCATCTCCCACGTGCGTGTAGCAGCTTTCCTCGTACCTGAGCACTCGGTGGTTGTGCGGTGGCTTCCTGTACATGCGCGGAACGGCTCCACATACACACACACACACACACACACACACACACACACACTGAGGAGAGGTTGCCATGACACGTTTACGTCCCACATCCGATCTTACTCATAGCCCGAAGCTCATCAAGTGAGACATCATGATCCCGGGAAAACGCGTTGTGCTGTGAGGATAAATATGGAAATATTTCACTGCTACAGTATCTGTGTATGGGTGGTCCAACAGGGGGCTCAGAGTGCGGCTGACCTATAGGTGCCAGGGTGTCTGGTCCCTGACTCTGTATCACTCTGGACCCCTATCTCCTCTGATGAAAACCATCCTGACAGCGTAAAATATCTGGATTGTATGATTAAAAGGCGAGTATAACTAAAACCACCGCTGCAGGGGTTTCTCATCCAAAGAGGGTGACACCATTATACCTGAGACCATCGATGCAAAGGCTTCTCATCCATGGAGGAGGATCAGTGTTATTCCTGAGACCAGTAGTGCAGGAACTTCTCATCCGAGGAGGTCACATTTATACCCGAGACCACCGGTGCAAAGGCTTCTCATGTATGGAGGGGTGTCACTGTTATACCTGAGACCACTGGTGCGGTGGCTTCTCATCCATGGAGGGAGTCAACGTTATATCTGAGACCACTGGTGCAGGAAGTTCTCATTTGGGGAGGGGATCACCATTATGTCAGAGACAAAAAGAGTTACAAGAGACGTTCCATCATGCCGCTGCATTAGCCAATTTCGCCGGATCCGGCAAAAGCCGGATGCGGCAAAAGCCGGATGAAACACAATGCCATCCAGCACAATCCGGCGCTAATACAAATCAATGGGGATAAAATGGATCCGGCGCCGGTTCAGTTTTATCCGTTTTTTTCCAGATTGTGCCTGATGGAAAATAACTGATGTGTGAAAGTAGCCCTACTGCTAAGGGAAATAAAATAAAAATGAGATATTTAGCATATAGAAACGGCCATTTGTATATCTGCCCAGTTGCCACGTCACGGCATATCTCGTAACTGGGTACCTAGTCTATGTTGAAGCCTCTCTCTGGGTTAAAAAACCTGTTTATGGGCAAGATATACAAATGGCCGTTTCTATATGCTAAATATCTAAGTTTTCTTAGATTTCCCTTAGCAGTGTTGAGGAGAGCCATTAGATCAAATGCTTGATTAACCTCTTGACAGGCGATTGTGAGAAGTGTGTCGATTTGCCTTACATGAACCTGGTTTTCAGAGATAACTAAGATGACCACCACTGACATCATAGACCCTCCCATCAGCATGGATCCCCCAGATGATGTCCCTCCCATCAGCATCACCACGGATCCATCCAATGACGTCATAGATCCGCCTATGATGACGCCCACCAATCAGCTCATGGACTAAAGGGTACTTTACACACTGCAACATCGCTAGCAATCTCGTTAGCGATGTGAAATTCTAGATCGCAAATGCGATCTTTCGAGATCACACATAGGTAATTTTACGCATGTGCGATCTCGAAAGATCGCACTTGCGATCTAGAATTTCACATCGCTAACGAGATCGGTAGCGATGTCGCAGTGTCTAAAGTACCCTTAAAACATTTTTCAACCCACTGACCAATGGACACATCCAAGTATGCCCACTGTAGGGCTGACCTTGCCCCTTTTCCTAGTTTTTATAAAGGCATGTTATTGAATAAATCTCTCAGTTTCTGGGCCACCTCTGATCGAGGAAAGATGAATATCCGACTATGTTTGTCTGATGTCATTTTTCAAGCATGCACTCGATCCAACATTAATTAGAATCAGGCAGTAGGCAACGAGTGAACCCTGGTTAAGTGTTCACCCTAACAAATTAGTGCCCAATGTGGGGCCATCAGACATAGACGCCCGAAAACCCTTGGAATCAGCAATTGGAATGGCAGGATGAGCTACACACTTTGAGACAGGGGATTGACCGCCTCCTAACCCAGAGTACGGTAAAGGGTGCTTTACACGCTGCGACATAGCTAACGATATATCGTCGGGGTCACGTTGTTAGTGATGCACATCCGGCACCGTTAGCGACATCGCAGCGTGTGACACCAAGGAGCGAAGATTAACGAGCGCAAAAACTTGAAAAATCGTTGCTCGTTGACACGCTGCTCCTTTTCCAAATATCGTTGCTGCTGCAGGTACGATGTTGTTCGTCGTTCCTGCAGCAGCACACATCACTATGTGTGACACCGCAGGAATGACGAACATCTCCTTACATGCGTCCACCGGCAATGAGGAAGGAAGGAGGTGGGCGGCATGTTCCGGCCGCTCATCTCCGCGCCTCCTCTGCTATTGGACAGCTGCCGCGTGATGTCGCTGTGACGCCGTACGAACCGCCCCCTTAGAAAGGAGGCGGATCGCTGGCCAAAGCGACGTCACAGGGAAGGTAAGTCCATGTGACGGGTGTTAGCGATGTGCGCCACGGGCAGTGATTTGCCCATGACGCACAACCGACGGGGGCGGGTACGCTCGCTAGCGACATCGGTACTGATATCGCAGCGTGTAAAGTACCGTTAAGTCTGCTGATTTTCATAATCTGTAGCCTTTTTCCTGTGCATCTTGGGGTGTGCTGCGCTGATTGCCTGACTGTGTCCGGTTTTCAGGGTATCTGTATAGACGGCAGACGGGTTTCACATCTATATTAATTGCGGAAGAACCGTCACATGTTCAGTTGCCTGCTGCCTGTTATGTGTTGTCTAGAGGGGAGATTGACTGGTAGTTAGGAGAGCAAGTCGGTTTGTGAGCGTCGTCTGGAAACGTAAAGGATATTGTCTGTGGTATAGTTTACGGTTCTCGCCTGTGGTACAGTTTATGGCTCTATGAGGAAATACTTGGGACTGCTGGTACATAGTAATCTTGGGGCCTAGCGCAGTGTAGCGTGGATTGGCTGGTACAGATACCATTGGGGCATAGCGTTTAAGTTGCGTGGTGTGGCTGGTACGTGGTAGTCTTGGGGCCTAACGCTGGACGTAAAGTGGCTGGTACGGATACCATTGGGGCTTAGCGCAAGCTTGGGTGATATAATTGTTATGAGGTGTCTTGGGGTCTAGAAAGAGCGCTGGACATGAATCTGCTGGTATGGGCACCTTGTAGCCAGGGGTAACACCATTGGTGTCTTTGTAAATTACGAACTATGTAGGAACTGGGCAGGGACACCGTGATGAGGCGCCTGCTGCAGACTTAACAAAACTTTACTTAGTGTTTTCAATTGTGAGTCATCTCCCCTGTCTTTTTGTTTGTTGGTGTTTTTATCTTGGTCTGCATAGAAAAAGATAAATTGATGTAATTGTGTTGTATTGGCACTAGCCAAATCAGATGGCAAATTAGACCCATATACATCAGTTGAGACTCATGAAAAGTCATGTTACAATGGATTATCTGCTGCTTGTGCATGGGGAAGGGTTTCTGAAAGTTTATTTAGTGTCTATATAGAGAGAATTGGGTAGAAGGGGAAAGGAAAAAGAAAGACAGAGTTTCGAGTTATGTATATTACAAAAATGTACCTTGTAAGCTGCCACCACCATATAATGGCGATAGTGGGGTATGGGCCTGTTCTAGTTATGACCGGAAAAATCCAGATGAGAGTAAACTTTGTTGTGGATGTGGGGACTTTAGGCCGCGATACTGTGTTGATAAACCATGTGCTATTCCTGGTGGCAGCCATTTTAATACAGAGCATGTGTTTGTATTTACACCCAAGATGGTGGCCAGAGACAAAGACAGGAAGTGAGTGGAGGGATGAGTGAAGAAGAACATGTGCTCTGTAAATGTTTGAACAATAGACTGGGTGGACTACTACATACTTAGACAGAAAAATAAGTGTTTTTGTCTATAATTGGACTAAGATCATGGATATATAATATATAGTATATAAGTATATGTGTGTGTGTGTGTGTGTGTGTGTGTGTGTGTGTGTGTGTGTGTGTGTGTGTGTGTGTGTGTGTGTGTATAAAGTATGGAATACAGGCAGGAGGGATAATTGTTTAAACTTGTAAGTTTAGCAGAATTAAAATCAGTTTCTCCCTTCCCCCTTCACACATGGTTCAACCACCCTTAAAGGGGTTATCCAGCTTAATTTGCCTTTTTTTTATTATTTCCCTATTGGGCTACATTGGGGCAGGTAAGTAGATAGAGACCACTTACCTGCCCTGCTGTCAGCCCCTCTCCCCCGGCTCAGAGGGGTCATGTGACCGCTCCTGCCACGATTTTGCTGCTTCTGGTCATTTCATGTCAACATGGGCAGGGCCATGTTGACATGCAAATCTGGAAACAGCATGTCGCCTCCCTGCTGGGCTGTACAGTGCGAGGAGTCACCGCCCCCTTCCCTGCACCCTCCCACACATTCCCCCGCACCCCGTACTCTGCCCACAACCTCCCCCTGCACTGCTGTGGGGTCCGTGACCTGGGGGAGGGGCCTGGCGGCGGCTGCCGTGGTGTCAGCGCCAGCACCAGGCCCCCTGCTCAGGATCACACATTCAAATATACCGGCATCACAGATCACCGATGCCAGTAGATTTTAAAGCGCTAATGAGAGGGAGCGTTGCGCTTCTCATCACTGCACGCTGTCTGAGCTCTCTTCAGCACAGCGGTGACGTCACTACTGTGCTGATATGTCCAGAGCACAGACAGCGTGCGAACGTGCAGGAGCGGCGGGGACCGAGGACGGGTGAGTATGTACTCCCTATGGGGGGGGAGTCGGTGCACAGCCCGATGTGTGTGTGTGTATGTGTGTGTGTATGCGGTGCACAGCCCGATGTGTGTGTGTGTGTATGTATGTGTGTGTGTGTATGCGGTGCACAGCCCGATGTTTGTGTGTGTGTATGTGGTGCACAGCCCGATGTGTGTGTGTGTGTATGTATGTGTGTGTGTATGCGGTGCACAGCCTGATGTGTGTGTGTGTGTGTATGCGGTGCACAGCCCGATGTGTGTGTGTGTATGCGGTGCACAGCCCGATGTGTGTGTGTATGTGTGTGTGTATGCGGTGCACAGCACGATGTGTGTGTGTATGTATGTATGTGTGTGTATGCGGTGCACAGACTGATGTGTGTATGTATGTATGTGTGTGTATGCGGTGCACAGACTGATGTGTGTGTGTGTATGCGGTGCACAGCCCGATGTGTGTGTGTGTGTATGTATGTGTGTGTGTATGCGGTGCACAGCCCGATGTGTGTGTGTGTGTGTGTGTATGTATGTGTGTGTGTATGCGGTGCACAGTCCTGTGTGTGTGTGTGTGTGTGTATGTATGTGTGTGTGTGTGTGTATGCGGTGCACAGCCTGATGTGTGTGTGTGTGTGTGTGTGTGTGTGTGCGGTGCACAGCCTGATTTGTGTGTGTGTGTGTGTGCGGTGCACAGCCTGATGTGTGTGTATGCGGTGCACAGCCTGATGTGTGTGTGTGTGTGTGTGTGCGGTGCACAGCCTGATGTGTTTATATGCGGTGCACAGCCTGATGTGTGTATGCGGTGCAGAGCCCCTTGTGGTGTGGGGTGCAGAGCCCGATGTGGTGTGGGGTGCAGAGCCCGATGTGTGGGGTGCAGAGCCCGATGTGGTGTGGGGTGCAGAGTCCGATGTGGTGTGGGGTGCAGAGCCCGATGTGGTGTGGGGTGCAGAGCCCGATGTGGTGTGGGGTGCAGAGCCCGATGTGGTGTGGGGTGCAGAGCCCGATGTGGTGGGGGGTGCAGAGCCCGATGTGGTGTGGGGTGCAGAGCCCGATGTGGTGTGGGGTGCAGAGCCCGATGTGGTGTGGGGTGCAGAGCCCGATGTGGTGTGGGGTGCAGAGCCCGATGTGGTGTGGGGTGCAGAGCCCTATGTGGTGTGGGGTGCAGAGCCCGATGTGGTGTGGGGTGCAGAGCCCGATGTGGTGGAGGGTGCAGAGCCCGATGTGGTGTGGGGTGCAGAGCCCGATGTGGTGGGGGGTGCAGAGCCCGATGTGGTGGGGGGTGCAGAGCCCGATGTGGTGGGGGGTGCAGAGCCCGATGTGGTGTGGGGTGCAGAGCCCAATGTGGTGTGGGGTGCAGAGCCTGATGTGGTGGGGGGTGCAGAGCCCGATGTGGTGGGGGGTGCAGAGCCCGATGTGGTGTGGGGTGCAGAGCCTGATGTGGTGTGGGGTGCAGAGCCTGATGTGGTGGGGGGTGCAGAGCCCGATGTGGTGTGGGGTGCAGAGCCTGATGTGGTGTGGGGTGCAGAGCCCGATGTGGTGTGGGGTGCAGAGCCCGATGTGGTGTGGGGTGCAGAGCCCGATGTGGTGGGGGGTGCAGAGCCCGATGTGGTGTGGGGTGCAGAGCCCGATGTGGTGTGGGGTGCAGAGCCCGATGTGGTGTGGGGTGCAGAGCCCGATGTGGTGTGGGGTGCAGAGCCCGATGTGGTGTGGGGTGCAGAGCCCGATGTGGTGGGGGGTGCAGAGCCTGATGTGGTGGGGGGTGCAGAGCCCGATGTGGTGTGGGGTGCAGAGCCTGATGTGGTGTGGGGTGCAGAGCCTGATGTGGTGGGGGGTGCAGAGCCCGATGTGGGGCTGTTATTTGCAATGCTGTAGTGATAACAGGTCAGTGCTGAGGCTGAATACTGACAGGGAATGTGTGTGCAGGGGCGGGCAGAGGGTGAGGCTGGACACTGGGGTGAGGCTGGACACTGGGGTGAGGCTGGACACTGGGGTGAGGCTGGACACTGGGGTGAGGCTGGACACTAGGGTGGGGCTGGACACTGGGGTGGGCGGTGCAGCTGTGACTGGGAGGTTTAGCACAGGAAGTGGTCAGATTGCTGGAGCTGAATGTAAACAAGGAGCTGCAGAGAATAAAGGGTGAATTCAAGAGGAACAAAAGTTAGAAAACAAAAAATAACAATGTAGGGGTGTTTAATATGACAATACAGCACAGATTAGCTTAAACTCAAAAAATTTTGTTATGTCGGACAACCCCTTTAAGCCCGCTTTACATGCTGCAATGTATCTTACAATGTGTCGGCGGGGTCACGTTATAAGTGACGCACATCCGGCATTGTAAGGTACATTGCAGTGTGTGACAGGTACGTGCGATTGAACGGTAAAACGTTCATCGCATACACATCGTACCTTTCTCTAGAATTGCATGTCAGATTGTTCATCGTACCCGGGATAGCGCACATCGCAGTGTGTGACACCCCGGGAACGATGAACAGATCTTACCTGCGTCCTGCGGCTCCCGGCCCACATTGTGGAAGGAAGGAGGTGGGCGGGATGTTTACGTCCCGCTCAGCTCCGCCCCTTCGCTTTTATTGGCCGGTTGCTGCGTGACGTCAATGTGACGCCGATTGTCCCTCCCACTCCAGGAAGTGGATGTTCGCCGCCCACATCGAGGTCGTATGGACGGGTAAGTACGTGTGACAGGGGTTACTCGTATGTGCCCCCATCGTGCCACACATACGATGGGGGCGTTGCAAATCGCATACGATATCATATGCGAAATTGCAACGTGTAAAGCAGGCTTTAGACAAAAACCATGTGCTATTCTGGCAGTGGCCATTTGGTTAGTAAATCTGTGAGAGTCATCTCTCTATAGCCTTCAGTGCACCCACTGAATAACATGAAGTGTTAATAAGGGAAACTGCACATATTGATAAAATAATATGTGGGAGTTGGGACAGTCATAAAGAGAGTGTCAGATTAGTAGGGAATTGGATATAATGCGTATTTGCAATGTGAGTCTCAGACATCAAAATGTTAAAGTCCATTACTGTATGGACATAAATAAGTTACTGTATAGTATATATGGATAGAATTATCACAGATATGCTGACAATTCGCTGATAATATCTTAAATTTTACAAATATGTTGTGTTGCGTTAGTTATAATCAGGGCCGGATTAAGGTTGGTGGGGGCCCCTGGGCAGAAAATCTGGTGGGGGCCCCATAAACGTTAACATTTTTAGCCATAACAGTAGAGCGCGAACTGTAGCATTTAGATATAAATTTAATGAACATTTATCTTCTCCTGTTCTGCCACATTCAGATTTACAGTGCTACAATACAGATACAGTCCAGGATCACTCACAGCCGTCACTTATACACACAGTATAATACAGATACAGTCCAGAATCACTCACAGCTGTCACTTATACACAGTACAATACAGATACAGTCCAGGATCACTCACAGCCGTCACTTATACACACAGTATAATACAGATACAGTCCAGGATCACTCACAGCCATCACTTATACACAGAAAGTAGAGTTGCTCACATATTTTTTTATTCATCCCAATGTTAAGGCAGCCAGGGCCGGCTCCAGGTTTTTGTGGTCCCCGGTTGAGTCTTAGTGGGCCCCATCCACACACAGACACGCACATACACATACAGGCATACGTACATATACATATTTGAAGACAAATTCACAAAAATACATTTAAACAGACAAATATATGCACAGTCATATACACTGACACACATGCAGACACAGACGCATTACAGGTGTTAATATGGAGAAGTCACAAGCAGCATCACTCACCTCCCCCGCTTGTTTCCGTCCAGCTCCTCCAGGACATGTGGCTGTGTTGCATGATGGCCATCACTAACATGACTGCACACCATGCACACTGACACAGCACTGCTGTATATACATCACAGGAGGGGCTAGGGCCTACAATATATACATTACAGGAGGAGCAGGGGGCATAGACGTTACTGGGGGGGCATAGATGTTGCTGGAGTGGCAAAGAGCTCTGGTGGCGTACACATTACTGGGATGGGTGGCTTAGCGCTCTGGGGTGCCGCACTGACTGCTCTGATTCACATATACACACACAGCTCTGCTACACACACACACACACAGCTCTGCTACACACACACACACACACACAGCTCTGCTACACACACAGCTCTGCTACACACACACAGCTGCTTCACACACACACAGCTGCTTCACACACACACAGCTGCTTCACACACACACACACACACACACACAGCTGCTTCACACACACAGCTCTGCTTCACACACACAGCTCTGCTTCACACACACAGCTCTGCTTCACACACACACACAGCTCTGCTTCTCCCACACACAGCTGCTTCACACACACACACACACACACACACACACACACACTCTGCTACACACACACACAGCTCTGCTTCACACACACACAGCTCTGCTTCACACACACAGCTCTGCTTCACACACAGCTCTGCTTCACACACAGCTCTGCTTCACACACAGCTCTGCTTCACACCACACATCTTTCTTCAGCTCTGCTTCACACACACACACACACACACACACACACACACACACACACACACACACACACAAATCTGCTTCACACTACACATCTTTCTTCAGCTCTGCTTCACACACACACAGCTCTGCTACACACACACAGCTCTGCTTCACACACACACACACAGCTCTGCTTCACACACACACACAGCTCTGCTTCACACACACACAGCTCTGCTTCACACACACACACAGCTCTGCTTCACACACACACAGCTCTGCTTCACACACACACACAGCTCTGCTTCTCACACACACAGCTCTGCTTCTCACACACACAGCTCTGCTTCACACACACACAGCTCTGCTTCACACACACAGCTCTGCTTCACACACACAGCTCTGCTTCACACACACACAGCTCTGCTACACACACACACACAGCTCTGCTTCACACACACACACACAGCTCTGCTTCACACACACACAGCTCTGCTTCACACACACACACAGCTCTGCTTCACACACACACACACAGCTCTGCTTCACACACACACAGCTCTGCTTCACACACACACAGCTCTGCTTCACACACACACAGCTCTGCTTCTCACACACACAGCTCTGCTTCTCACACACACAGCTCTGCTTCACACACACACAGCTCTGCTTCACAGACACACAGCTCTGCTTCACACACACACAGCTCTGCTTCACACACACACAGCTCTGCTTCACTCACACACAGCTCTGCTTCACACACACACAGCTCTGCTTCACACACAGCTCTGCTTCACACACACACAGCTCTGCTTCACACACACACAGCTCTGCTTCACACACAGCTCTGCTTCACACACAGCTCTGCTTCACACCACACATCTTTCTTCAGCTCTGCTTCACACACACACACAGCTCTGCTTCACACACCACACATTTTTCTTCAGCTCTGCCCTTACCTGCTCTAATGCCATCCTCCTGCTGCTCCGGTATAGGCCGCCGTCCTCCTGCTGCTGTTCCGGTGTCGCGGCCATCCTCCTGCTCCGGTGAGTCTCCTCTCCTGGCCGCGGCGCCGGTCTTCTCATCCGCGGCGCCGGTCTTCTCATCCGTGGCGCCGGTCTTCTCATCCGCGGCCGCGGTGCCGGTCTTCTCATCCGCGGCCGCGGTGCCGGTCTTCTCATCCGCGGCCGCGGTGCCGGTCTTCTCATCCGCGGCCGCGGTGCAGGTCTTCTCATCCGCGGCCGCGGTGCCGATCTTCTCATCCGCGGCCTGGGCGGCGTCCTGCTGTGACGGCCGCGGCATTGGACCCCGCAGCAGAGCAGGGAGCAGGCATACCTCTGATTCCGGGGTCAATCAGCGTCCTGCGCCCGCAGTTTGTTTTTGCGTCTTAGAGACGCAGATACAAATAAATGTAGGTGTGCACACCCCCCCCCCCCCCGAAAACACAGCTGATGTATTAGACTGTCTTTACGGAGGGGGAGAGGGTGTGAAGAAAAAAAAAAAATGGTGGGGGCCCCCTTGGAAGCTCTTATGGTGGGGGCCCCGGGGCTGAAGCCCCGCCTGCCCCGCCTATAATCCGGCCCTGGTTATAATCTGTATTAATAATCTAATTTATTAATAATTATAATAATTTGGTTTAAGGTATGTGCATGATTTATGGCATTCTGACTTTATGATATTTAATTGCTACTTCCAATAGGTGGCGCTAGAGTTTGTCTCCTTTCCTGGAGAGACAATTTGAATAATTCCCAGAAGGGCATTGCAGCTATAAGTCCCCTCACCACTGACAGCCAGACTGGTTTTTCAGGTCTCCGTAAGGAGAATAGTCTTCCCCTGTGATCCCCACAAAGCTTCTCATAAGCCAGATCAGTTACCCACACTTTGCACTGACGAGGGGCAATCACCCCGAAAAACTTTGTCTGCAAAATGGGATTCTGATCTGGCATATATCCTAGGTCAGTCATGGCGAACCTTTCACAGTGCCCAAACTGTAGCCCTAAACCCATTTTTTTTTCCCGAAGTGCCAACCAATCCTATTATGTAAATAATTGATTGTAACCTTACCTTTGCCGTCTTCTCTTCAGCAGGGGCATCACGTTCATGCATGCTTACCACACATTGAAGCTGAGCCCTTTCCAGACACAGCAGTTGGATTGATCTTTCTGGAAAAATTTGCAGCATATTAGACAGAGATTTTAGCCTGGAATGCATCAGATGTCACCCTGTAATCCACATCTACATTCCAAAGTCTGAACATCTTGAAATCCTATAAAGACGTACGAGTGGCTCCCCTCCCCATCATTGTGTAGTTATGTCCCCCTTCCTGGCCACTTCTTGGTAAACATGTACCCCATTCTGATATATATTTTCTACATTCTGGTATATTTGACCCCATCACAGCCCCATCCTGGTAAATGTACCCCATCCCGGCATGTACCCCATTCCTGGTAAATGTCCACCATTCTGGTAAATGTACCCCATCCTGGTAAATGTACCCTATCCAGGCATGTTCCCTTATCCTGGTAAATGTCCCCTTTCCTGGTAAATGTACCCCATCCTGGTAAATGTCACCCTTCCTGCTAAATGTTCACCATCCTGGCATGTTTTCTCATCCTGGCAGGTTTCCTCATCCTGGCATGTTCATGTACCCCCATCCTTGCATGTTTCCCCCCATCCTGGTAAATGTATCCCCCATGCTGGTAAATGTACCCCTTTCTGGCATGTTCCCCTTGCTGCTAAATGTACCCCATCCTTGCAGCCATATTTCCCCCCCATCCTTGCAGCCATGTTTCCCCCCATCCTGGCAGCCATGTTTCCCCATCTTTGCATGTTTCCCCCATCCCTGCAGCCATGTGTCCCCCATCCTTGCAGCCATGTTTCCCCCGATCCTTGCAGCCATGTTTCCCCCATCCTTGCAGTCATGTTTCCCCCATGTTTGCATGTTTCCCCCATCCTTGCAGCCATGTTTCCCCCATCCTTGTAGTCATGTTTCCCCTATCCTTGCAGTCTTGTTTCCCACATCTTTGCATGTTTCCCCCATCCTTGCAGCCATGTTTCCCCCATCCTTGCACGTTTCCCCATCCTTGCAGCCATGTTTGCCCCGTGCTCTCCATGTTTGCCCCATGCTCTCCATGTTTGCCCCGTGCTGTTTGTTTGCCCCGTGCACTGTATGCCCCGTGCACTGTATGCCCCGTGCTCTCCATGCTTGCCCCGCGCTCTGTTTTCCCCGCGCTCTGTTTTCCCCGCGCTCTGTTTGCCCCGCGCTCTGTTTGTTTTCCCCCGTGCTGTTTGCCCCGTGCGCTGTAAGCCCCGTGCTCTCCATGTTTCCCCCGTGCTGTTTGTTTTCCCCCGTGCTCTGTTTGCCCTGTATGCCCCGTGCGCTGTATGCCCCGTGCTCTGTTTGCCCCATGCTCTGTATGCCCTGTGCTCTCCATGTTTGCCCCGTGCTCTGTTTGTTTTCCCCCGTGCTCTGTTTGTCCCATGCTCTGTATGCCCCGTGCTCTGAATGCCCATGCTCTGTATGCCCCATGCTCTGTATGCCCCGTGCTCTGTTTGTTTGCACCATGCTCTGTATGCCCCGTGCTCTCCATGTTTGCCCCGTGCTCTGTTTGCCCTGTCCCCCCACACCTTGGCACAGCCGCACACAGCTTAAAAATAAAAAAAAAAAATGAAAAAAAACAACTCACCTTCCAGCACTCGCTCCTCCTCTGCGCGCCGCTGGGTCCTCAGTCAGTTTCCGCGCGGCCACAAGACGCCGGTGCCGCTTTCTGACGCTCCTCCGTCTCCTAGGCAACAGGCCTGCAGTCCAGGAGAGGAGGCGTGTCAGAGGGAGGAGAAATGTCTCGTCTGCTCCAACACCACTTTGAACTGCCGGCGCGATTACACCGACAGTTCAAAGTGACTGAATGTGGCGACAGCGCGCATGCCAGCAAAAAGATCTCTGCGTGCCCAGTCTGGCACACGTGGTATAGGTTCGCCATCACTGTCCTAGGTCATATGAAAAGGCTTGTTAAAAGGCCACTTTTGACTTTTAGGATCGCTACTTTCAATAGGTGGCGCTAGAGTTTGTCTCCTTTCCTGGAGAGACAATTTGAATAATTCCCAGAGGGGCACTGCAGTGGTGTCCCCTCACCACTGACAGCCAGACTGGTTGGTCAGGTCTCCGTGATCCCCACAAAGCTTCTCATAAGCCAGATCAGTTACCAACACTTTGCACTGACGAGGGGCAATCACCCCAAAACACCATGTCTGCAAATTGGGATTCTTATCTGGCATATATCCTAGGTCATATGAAAAGGCTTGTTAAAAGGCCACTTTTGACTTTTAGGATTGCTACTTCCAATAGGTGGCGCTGGACTTTGTCTCCTTTCCTGGAGAGACAATTTGATTAATGTCTTGAATCATTTGTTTTCTTTTTGTAGAAAGAAAGATTGTAATGGAGATTTCTGTGGTTCAAGCAAGGGTTAAAAAGCCATTGAAATGGTATTCCATTATTAAGTTACAGATGAAAACAATATTTATGGTGTTCTCGGTTAGGTGCAATCTACACAATGTGACTTTCATGACTAAATGTAGAACTCCAGTGGCACACACTTTTTGAATCTAATTATGCTTTGGATAATAGATTAAAAAAAGGGGGGAAAGATAATGTGGAAAGTCACACCTATTTTTAAATTTTTTATTTGTTCATCGATTGAGTTTTTCTATTAAGTTTTCGTTATATTTTTATCTGTAAGGAGGATACAGCAGACATGTATATAGCTCATGATTGCTCTGATGTAACAAGAATTGTCAGGTTTTGAACATGTCTCAGATGAGGCCATTGCTAATGCAGATTTTGAGTTTTTCCGTAGATGGATCCAGATACCAAGATGCTGGTTGATTCTACACTGGATATGCTGAGGTTACGCAACATGAGGTAATAAAAATCAAACCACTCGCTCCTCTCCCATCGGAATAGGAGAACGAGATGAAGATTTTGCGATCACTGTGGTTCGTAGAGCGGAAAGGGGTAAGATAGTCAAATGTGGATATAGACAGCAGATCTTTTTTAGTGTGACGTGATAAACCGATAAAAAGAAACGTAGAGTGCATATGAGCCCAGGTGGAGGCTCTCCTGTTATCAAATGAGCATGGCAGAGTGGAAGATAGGGCTCACGTCTGAGCTGACTGATGGAGCCGGTGACTGATGGAGCTGGAGGAGATGCTCGCACAGGTGCAGACAACAAAGAAACAGTGAACAGGCCTAGAATTGAGAGTCCTTTATCAATGCAGACCAATACCATACCTCGGTGACACCTGTCACGTCCGTGACATCTGTCACTCTTCGTGTTCTTAAATCCTTACAGGAACAAGCAAGGAACAAGATTTAGCAAGGAACAGAGTGTGAGACACAGGGAGCCAGCTGACTGAGGAAGGTCTGTGCATAAAGGGCGGTAAGCTTTCTCTGCCATGAGTTCTCTACTCAATAATGGTCCATGTAAACAATGAACATGTGATAAAAACTGTTATAAGTGTGGTGGTGGACAAGATATGGGTGGCACCATTGCTCAGTGCCTAGGTGGCCAGACTTGTAAGACCTGTACTTAATACAAGGTAGAGAAACTAAAAAGACCTCATAGAAACAAAGACCTCATCCACTCTACTGCTCCAGTGATTGCAGATTAGTCATATAAACCTACACGTGGTTTATATGAGTTTTGTGCGTGTTGTGTGAATTTCTTTTCAGGTCTGCTCTGAAACATATCCAGTATGGAAAACGTTACTGCTGAAAACCTCATGATGCTGGTGGTATGTAAAAATGGAGTTCCTAAAAGTGGTAAAAGTACATATTCTATAGCAGAGGTCATTATAGAGATCTTACAGTACCTGGGGATGCCCCTGATGAACCCCTGTCTGCCATTGTGAAGAGGGGAGAAACGCGTTGGGCTTCTTTCACGCTAAGTGTTTGACAAATATGCATTTATTTTTATTAGCCTGAGTGTGAATTGGACAATGGAGGGTCTGTGATTGGACAAGATCGCCTCATGACTTTACATGGCCTTATTATTATTATATTGATACAGTGGGTACATGTTATACATGTGAAATATTCAATCTGTTTTAGGTTTTGGTCCTTGAATTTGCTGTATCATATTGATTTGAGCTACCAAACAGCTATGTAAAATACAGAGAGTTTGAATATTTAATCTTTGGGAATGAATTGGATATATATAATTGCATATTGACGCCTCTTTATCCCCTGTATGCCACGGTTTCTATATTCCCTCACTGACAGCAGCACGTATTAGCTTAGCAGTGTAGGGATAGAAAGGGTGAGCCATCGGTGAGTGGGGGCACCAATTCGCCTTATAGGGTGCCGACCTCCGCTGCGAGGTAGGGAGAGTTTAGGGCTATTAATTGGGTCTATAGTTACTCACATGGGTGAATGTTGTTTGGAATTTTAATGATTATAATAAAATTGAGTTTTAAAGTTTTTTTTTCTGGTTTAGCATAATTGATACCCGTATATATATTTATCCTTACAGTTTCTGATGGAGCTTTCCACACTCCTCACCGTCCTCACCCTCCACAGAGCCGTGTTGAATGAACATAATAATGTAACGATCTACAAGATAATGGTGAACACTGGCAAATCATGTAACAAATGTTCGTTTTCCTTTTTCTTAATAATTAGATCTTTATAAAAGATATTTAGATATTTTTGGTTTAGCACCTAGAACGTGATTATATTTCTCACAAATACAGCATGATATCCTGACCAGTGATGTACGAGCCTTATACACCTGCCTATATAGTGTGTTAAACATGTGTATCCTCCAATTCCAGATCCTAAATCAGTGTCAGGAGCACGTGGTCTCCAGCCAGGAGACTGGGTGACCTGAAAAAGACAAGTTAGAAAGAGCCAGGAGTCAGAATTAGATGGGCCGATCCGCTGTAAAGAGTCATTGTACCAGCAGAATGAGGGTCACAACACACATAGTGCTGGATTACCTCACATAGAACCTTATGGAGAATTTCTGAATTGGGGATGATACATGGGAAATAACCAAAATAAGGGAACAATGGGTACAGGAACATTACACAAATAAGGTGGGAAAAACATTATCTGACCTGAACCAACCAATTAGTTTAAGGGTTTAAGTGACTTTTTAAGAATAACATACACTTGTAGGTAACTGGTATTGTCTTATTTGTTGGTATTTGAAGCCGTAAAAGTGTTACTCCGTGTTAAAGTACCGTCACACATAACGAGATCGCTAGCGAGATCGCAGCTGAGTCACGGTTTCTGTGACGCAGTAGCGATCCCATTAGCGATCTCGTTATGTGTGACATCTACCAGCGATCAGGCCCCTGCTGTGAGATCTCTAGTCGTTGCAGAATGGTCCAGGCCATTTTCTTCAAAGGTGATCTCCTGCTGGGCAGGACACATCGCTGTGTTTGACGCTGTGTGACAGGGTCACAGTGACTGCTGAGATCGTTATACAGGTCGCTACTGCCACCTGTATAGTGCCTGCATCGCTGGTAAGGTCTGACTGTGACATCTCATCAGCGACCTCCCAGCGATCCCTATCAGGTCGCATCGTTTTCGGGATGACTGGTAAGTAGTTGTGTGTGACTGGGCCTTTACTGAAGGTAAATCGGATCCATGTGTAAGGGAAATCTTGTTAAAGGCCTCCTGGTGGTAGATTATGGACCTGAGACAAGAAGACATCCATTAGTGTTGTGATAAAAAAATTGTTTAAAAGAACTGAGAGTCCTCAGTGGTTGATACCTTTTAATGGCTAACTGAAAAGATGGTAATAATTGCAAGCTTTCGAGACTACTCAGGTCTCTTCATCAGGCATGGTATAACACAACATTTTTTCAGATTTTGTGTTATACCATGCCTGATGAAGAGACCTGAGTAGTCTGGAAAGCTTGCTATTATTACCATCTTTTCAGTTAGCCATTAAAAGGCATCAACCACTGAGGACTCTCAGTTCTTTTAAACAATTTTTTTATCTCTGCTGGCTAACACGGTACAAAGATATATTTTACTTGTATCAAATTAGTGTTGTGATACATTCAGGTGTATTCAGGTAGAAAAGTCTCGAAGACGCAGACAGCACTCAGATGTTGACTTAAGGGGGCTTTACACGCTACGATATCGTTAATGAATTATCGTTGGGGTCACGTTGTTAGTGACGCACATCCGGCGTCATTAACGATATCGCAGCGTGTGACACTTACCAGCGACCTCAAAAATGGTGAAAATCGTTCACCATGGAGAGGTCGTCCCAAACTCAAAAATCGGTAAGGGTTGTTTATCCATGTTGTTCATCGCTCATGCGGCAGCACACATCGCTGTGTGACACCGCAGGAGCGAGGAACGTTTCCTTACCTGCTGCCGGCCGCAATGCGGAAGGAAGGAGGTGGGCGGGATGTTATGTCCCGCTCATCTCCGCCCCTCCGCTTTGATTGGCCGGCCGCTTAGTGACGTCGCGGTGACGCCGAACGTCCCTCCCCCTTGAGGGAGGGATTATTCGGCAGTCAAAGCGACGACGACGACCAGGTAAGTGCTTGTGACGCTGCCGTAGTGATAATGTTCGCTGCGGCAGCGATCACACGATATCGCATGTGCAACGGGGGCGGGTACTTACACGCTCGATATTGCTGGCAATATCGTAGCGTGTAAAGGCCGCTTAAGAATCAGCCTTTCAGAAACAGTAATGCTAAAAGATACAGCATAACAGTAAGAAGCTTATTCTTACAATTGCCTTACTCTTTCTTATTGATTAATCTCAAAATCTGGGTGAGCTCTTCAGCATTAAATAGTCTGTTCCAAGGACTGGGACATTACCTATTCCTCTGTGAACTGTGTGCGGGATGTGATCAGTGTGTAAGTTTGAACAGCTATTATTGTTTGTTGTGTCTTTCCCTATGTATGGAAGATGATCGAGAAAGGAGTAGAAACATCAGTCCCCATTTTCCTAGCTCAGGAGGTTAGTTATTTTGGAGAACAGCTAGACCCCCTTCAGTCTTCACAGTCCCCAGCTAGGCAGTCAGGGTAGGGCGAGTACATCAGGCTCTCTGATCAATAGTCCGTACCAATGGGGGAACAGGCTTAGCATTGCTTGTATAGCGGATAGCAAAACCAAAAGGGTTGCAGTTAAAACATTAGAGCTGATGTGTTAGAGATCCCACGGTAGGGTCAGAAGGTTAATAAAGTATTTAGGGGGAACTGTTGAGGAGAGCCATTAGATCAAATACTTGATTAACCTCTTGACAGGGGATTGTGAGAAGTGTGTCGATTTTTCGTCTGAACCAATACAAGTATGTTAATCCATCCACTCTACTTTCCCATGAACTGAGCTGATCTCCCCTTTCCTCTGCTGTGTGTGCTACTACCTGGTATGTTAATCCATCCACTCTACTTTCCCATGAACTGAGCTGATCTCCCCTTTCCTCTGCTGTGTGTGCTATTACCTGGTATGTTAATCCATCCACTCTACTTTCCCAATATATCTGACCCGATTTGTCTTCGCTTCAATATCTCACTGTGACCTCTCCCCCCCAGTTCCCCAACCTCCTTTTATGACCTTTGTTTACTCTATGTGAAGCTGCATCTGGCTTTTTTTGATTGAGTGACCAAGAGGTTCTTGTTGCACCCCCCCTTCACAGCTGATTGCACTTGTATGTGTATATAATGGAGCACCTAAAAGTCTGCACATAGACTTTTCACCTGCACCATATAAGTATGCTGCATTGAATTAGGCCAGAATTGGGCCGGAAGTGACCGGAAGGTAACTGCATACATAGTCTCTGTAAACAATGTTTGTGTTTTTCTTTACTTTCACCCGTATAATACTTCACTTTCTACTGCCCCCTCTGATCCCTAAACCCAGTAATGAACTATTCATCTCTCCCTCCATCCTCCCCACCCATCTCACCTTCCCCTCAGAGATTTTCCTCCACATTTCACCCAGTGTCTCCAGACACACACGGCCACCTCATGGCCTCTCCTGCTTCCACCTACTAACACTCTCATTGCTTCTCCTCACTGCTGGGGATATCGCTCCAAATCCTGGTCCTCCTCACCACATCCCTATTGTCACTTCAAACCCTCATCCACAACCTAACACAAATTTCCACAACCTCTCTAACCTCATACCCATCCACCCAGCCCCCGCTCCCCCAGTCCCACTAACAGGAGCTCTATGAAACGCTCGCTCTGTCTGCAACAAACTATCCTACATTCATGATCTTTTCATCACTAATAAACTCTCCTTCCTCGCCATCACAGAAACCTGGCTCATCCCCTCTGACACTGCCTCTCCTGGCTCACCCCCTCTGACACTGCCTCTCCCGGCTCACCCCCTCTGACACTGCCTCTCCCGGCTCACCCCCTCTGACACTGCCTCTCCCGGCTCACCCCCTCTGACACTGCCTTTCCCGGCTCACCCCCTCTGACACTGCCTCTCCCGGCTCACCCCCTCTGACACTGCCTCTCCCGGCTCACCCCCTCTGACACTGCCTCTCCCGGCTCACCCCCTCTGACACTGCCTCTCCCGGCTCACCCCCTCTGACACTGCCTCTCCCGGCTCACCCCCTCTGACACTGCCTCTCCCGGCTCACCCCCTCTGACACTGCCTCTCCCGGCTCACCCCCTCTGACACTGCCTCTCCCGGCTCACCCCTCTTGAGGTGCACTCCGTACGCATCTACGCCCCCTCCAACCTTCAACTGGCTGTCATTTACCGCCCTCCAGGGCCAGCCACTGCCTTTTTTGACCATTTCACCACCTGGCTACTACACTTCCTTTCCACCGACATCGCCACCATCATTATGGGTGATTTCAATATCCCCATTGACACTTCCCACTCATCTGTCTCCACATTTCTAACACTTGCTTCGTCCTTCGGCCTCACCCAATGGTCTTCTGCAGCTACTCACAAAGATGGCCACACGCTGGACCTCATCTTCACTCGCCTCTGTTCCCTATCTAACCTCTCTAACTCACCTCTTCCCCTGTCTGACCACAACCTACTCCCATTCTCTTCCCTCTCTTCTCCAAGTACGCAACCCCCCCTCCACAAACTTTCACACCCTCGCAGAAATATCAAACACCTTGATTTACACGCACTTTCACAGTCCCTTCTGCCTTTAACAGACATTGCTTTTTTACACGATGCAGATGCTGCTGCAACTTTATACAACACTACAATCTCTGCAGCTCTCGAATCAGCTGTCCCCCTCACACACAACAAAACCCGCACAATCAACAGGCAACCCTGGCACACCAGTCAGACTAAACAACTGAGACGGGTTTCCAGAATTGCTGAGCGCAGATGGAAGAAGTCTCATTCCACTGAGCACTTCATTGCATATAAAGAGACCCTCACCACCTTTAAGTCCACACTCACTGCTGCAAAACAAACCTACTTCTCATCCCTCATATCCTCTCTCTCTCTCTCTCTCTCTCTCACAACCCTAAACAGCTATTCAACACTTTCAATTCTCTCCTCCGTCCTCCAACACCACCTCCCTCTCCTCTCAGCTCAGCTGAAGACTTTGCCTCTTTATTCAAGCAGAAGATTGACAACATCAGAGCAAGCTTTGGCCCACAATCACCACGGCCCCTCATCATCGCTACTCAGCCCTCGTCCTCCAAATCCAGCTTCTTCACCATGACAGAAAACAATCTTTCCACTCTACTCTCAAGATCACATCTAACCACCTGTGCACTTGACCCGCTCCCATTGCACCTCATCCCCAACATCACCGCAGTCCTCATCCCAGCCCTAACCCATCTCTTCAACCTATCACTAACAAGTGGTGTATTCCCCTCATGCTTTAAACATGCCTCCATTACACCCATCCTCAAAAAGCCCTCCCTTGACCCATCCTCTGTGTCAAACTATTGCCCCATATCCCTTCTCCCCTATGCCTCAAAACTACTGGAACAGCATGTCCATCTTGAATTGTCCTCATACCTCTCCTCCTGCTTCCTCTTTGACCGGCTACAATCTGGCTTCCGACCTCATCACTCTACTGAAACTGCCCTAACCAAAGTTACCAAGGATCTACTAACCACCAAAGCCAAGCGACACTACTCTGTCCTCCTCCTCCTGGACCTGTCCTCTGCCTTCAACACAGTAGACCATTCCCTCCTACTACAGATTCTCTCATCTCTGGGCATCACAGACTTGGCCCTATCTTGGATCTCCTCATACCTAACCGACCGAACTTTCAGCGTCTCCCATTCTCACACCACTTCCTCATCTCGCCCCCTGTCGGTGTCCCCCAAGGCTCAGTTCTTGGACCCCTGCTGTTCTCCATCTACACCTTCGGCCTGGGACAGCTCATAGAGTCCCATGGCTTTCAGTATCATCTCTACGCTGATGATACGCAGATCTACCTCTCTAGACCTGACACCTCTCTACTTATCAAAATTCCACAATGTCTGTCTGCCATTTCATCCTTCTCTGCGCGATTCCTAAAGCTTAACATGGACAAAACAGAATTCATTGTCTTTCCTCCTCCTCACTCATCTCCTCCAAGAAGCCTTTCCATCAAACTTGATGGTTGTTCACTCTCCCCAGTCTCACAAGCTCGTTGCTTTGGAGTAACCCTCGACTCTGCTCTATCCTTCAAGCCACACATCCAAGCCCTCTTCACCTCATGCAGACTACAACTCAAAAATATATCCTGGATCCGTGCTTTCCTTAACCAAGAATCAGCAAAAACATTAGTGCATGCCCTCATCATCTCCCGCCTCGACTACTGCAACCTTCTGCTCTCTGGCCTCCCTTCCAACACTCTTGCACCCCTCCAATCTATCGTAAACTCTGCGGCCTGCTTAATCCACCTCTCCCCTCGCTATTCCCCACCGTCGCCACTCTGCCAATCCCTTCACTGACTTCCCATCGCCCAACGACTCCAGTTCAAAACATTAACCATGACATACAAAGCCATCCACAACCTGTCTCCTCCCTACATCTGTGACCTAGTCTCCCGGTACCTACCCGCACGCAACCTCAGATCCTCACAAGATCTCCTGCTCTACTCCTCTCTTATCTCCTCTTCCCACAATCGCATACAAGATTTTTCCCGTGCCTCCTCCATACTCTGGAACGCTCTACCACAGCATATCAGACTCTCCCGTACCGTGGAAAGCTTCAAGAGGAACCTCAAGACCCATCTCTTCCAACAAGCCTACAGCCTACAATAGCCCTCAGTGCAGTACACCACTGAGCAACCAGCTCTGTCCTCACCTATCGTACCATCACCTATTCCCTATAGACTGTGAGCCCTCGCGGGCAGGGTCCTCTCTCCTCCTATACCAGTCTGTTATGTACTGTTAATGATTGTTTTATGTATACCCTCTTTCACTGTAAAGCGCCATGGAATAAATGGCGCTATAATAATAAAAATAATAATGATTTGCCTTACATGAACCAGGTTTTCAGAGATAACTAAGATGGCCACCAATGACATCATAGACCCTCCCATCAGAATGGATCCCCCAGATGATGTCCCTCCCATTAGCATCACCACGGATGCATCCAATGACGTCATAGATCCGCCTATGATGACGCCCACCAATCAGCTCATGGACTAACACATTGTTCAACCCACTGACCAATGGACACATCCAAGTATGCCCTCTGTAGGGATGACCATGCTCCTTTTCCTAGTTTTTATAAAGGCATGTTCTTGAATAAATCTCTCAGTTTCTGGGCCACCTCTGATCGAGGAAAGATGAATATCTGACTATGTGTCTCTGATATCATTTTTCAAGCATGCACTCGATCCAACATTAATTATAATCAGGCAGTAGGCAACGAGTGAACCCTGGTTAAGTGTTCACCCTAACAGCAGTAATGCAGGTCTATATTCACGCAATAATGGTTTCCATACTTTAGCATTTCAGAGTGCAAACTGTCTTTTTTTGTATTTTGTCATATTCAGTTATGCACCTATTCACATTTCAATTTGGTGAGTGCCGTCAGTCTTTTTGTCTATATTCAAGAGGGTCATACCTTCTGACCGTGCACCCCTCCCCCACTTGCCACAGATGATTTTATTCTATATAGCAAGTTCCTACTGCGACAAACCTGTCACCATTCTTCAGAAGGGAGTGGTGCTGTCAGCGCTCAGTACGGACGTTGAATTTGAGATTGCTGAGGCCGAAGGTGATGTGCTGTCTGGGGTCCCAACTAACAAGGCATCTGTGCTCCTGTATCTTTGCCTTAGGCTTCTGGGGGAGCATCATGATTCTGTCCTTGCTGGTCACCTTGGGCTGAAGGGTACTCTGGATCTTATATTTTGGTGCTTTTGGTGTCTCAGAATCCAGAGGGATGTGGTGTCCTATGTGACTGGGTGTGGCACCCGTGCACGCTCATAGGCATCGCATTCTCGTCTGTCAGGTTGTCTGCAGTTATACCTGAGACAGGGCCATGAATAAAGAATGAGATCGACCATCATTAAATCTTCTCTCCTGATCAGACAGATCCCGTCTCGTCCTGAATGACGCCCTTTCCTCTCGTGTTCCCTCACGTGGCCGGCAGAAGATTGTGTAACTTGTGGAGATTTCTGAGCTAATATATATGTCAGCTTAATTTCTTTATGCATAAATTATATTAATTCCTGTAAAAAATTGTTCATAAGATGTTGTTTTTCTTCATCTCTGATCCTCAGATTTCTGTTAAGTCAGAAGCGACATTGTTTTTGGTCACAGGACTTCTCGGACATTGTCTGGGCCCTATTTTTCGTCCTGAAGCAGTCTGCTTTCTTCAATTGTCTGACAATTCTTCCCGGCTTCTAGTTTCTGTTTGGATTTTTTTGTCCACCTTATGTTGGAGGGTGAACATTTCTGATCTCCATACTGTGGCAGTGCCCCCTGGCGTCTGCATTGCTCAGTGTTTGGCAGTGTACCCCCTTCATGTCCTGTGACCCCTGCGCTTCAGCCCTGGCGACAATAACAGGATCCTTGTGTTTGTGCAGCGTGTGAGGCAGGATGTGGACGCTTTTCCTTGACAGAGGTTCCCACTATATTTCTCTTCTACATATTATATCCTCCACAACAACAACACAGGCACTTTCTCCAGACGCTGCCTGACCCCCTGACCTGTGCACACCACTGTGGAGCTATCCACTAGTTAAACAAATGACAAGTGGGACAACAAAGAGCGGACATTTCCCACGTTCTGAACCTTAAGGCCTCCCAGTCATGAGGGTGAGACGTCGGTGACACTGCTGGCATTAGTACTGTGCCCACAAAGCCGGATACTGGGGCCCAGCAGGAGGTTGTTGCCTCTTATCACAGCTTGTGATTACTGGGTTATCCCAAAAAAGGAGGCTTTTGTGGGGTGTTCCTGGAATATGGCAAATATGGTAGAAAGCGGACTAGCTGCCAATGAGTCAGAGAACCCATTCTATCCCACTGACCACCTACCTTGTTCTTCCCAACCGGAACATGGAACAGCAACAGAAGGCAGTCCGCTCTGATGATTGCCATTTTCCATGGTGTTCAAAGTTTGGTGTGTAATCTGGGGAAGAAGACAAGCTGGCGGATGAGAGTGATGGGTCAATGTAGCAACTATGTCAGATCCATTGAGTCAGCACCAAGCAATAGACAAGATCTGCTTCCTGGTACACAGGACTCCTGCAAAGGAATGTGTGGTGCAGGCCTGGACAGTTCAGAGAGGGGTAATGCACTAGATGGGGTCAGGCTGTGGAATTCATGTTATGGTGGACAATCTCTTGTGCTTTCTGTTGACTAGACTTTTGGTTTCCATCTGTAGGTCTGTTCGATGTTTTTAAGTTTGGGGTTGTAAACTCCAATGCAGTGTAGCATTCGAAAACAAGAGGATTGTATTCTGTGAAATCACAATGGAACGAAGAATTGGAAGGGTCAGATGCCCAACTGAGGCCGATTATCAGTGTGAGGAGATCACAGACACCTCATCCCAAGGGACAGCTTCTTATATGGTACCAATCACACTGATAAGAACACTCTGGTGGTGGTACAAGCCGAGGAGGGCAGATAGAGCCAGATGGTGGACGATTGAGGCGTAAAGGACTGATATTTGGGAGTTGATGGCAGAGCACATTGTGTGTGATGAAGCTCTGGGTTAATGTTGATTTTCTTATGCTAGCAGAAGCTTACAGAAGTATTTGAAGAGGTTTGTGATGTGGATTTTTAGAGTAGAAAAAAAGCTCCACCGTGAGGTTACTCCTTCAGTGATTGCCTCCACATGATGACTGAACATGACACATGTGAGAAGAAGCAGGGTTCTCACTGCTGTGTCTGGACCACAGAGCTGACACTCAAGGCACATTAGTGGTTTGCAGTCTAGACTCCACCAACACCTGGGCTAAGTACAGACTGCCATCGGGCATTTATTTGATATACTATACACTGGATGATCCTGAGGTCGGGTCCATCAGATTGTACTTGGTGCTTCCCCCAGCAGATGCCATCAGCACCCTTCCCCAGCACAAGCATCCACTGTGCTGCTGGTTAATGGTGACCTAAAGGACACGTCTGTCTCAGAATAGGGCAGATCCGTGTACACAGGCCTCCTGTGTTAACAATGACTGGCAGCTAAACTCTCTGGTATCAGCAGTTCTAGCCATACGTGGTAGATTTTCACCCTCTCCACATGCTGCATTGGGACTTGCTAGGAGATTGGGAACTTGAACGTGTTACATGTTGAATGTGGATTTGGGGATGAATATTAAAGTTACAAACGGACACTGCATTTTGTGTCAGACTCCACACGTTACATCTGTATTGGATTTCATTTTAACAAGATTTCTGCATCCCATCCTAAAGATTTGCTGAAGGAAGCCCAGAGCCACGTTCCTTAAAATCAGGGTGTCATGAGGTCGTGTGCGACACCTAGACAGAAGG
Organism: Anomaloglossus baeobatrachus; assembly: GCF_048569485.1. Classification (NCBI taxonomy): domain Eukaryota; kingdom Metazoa; phylum Chordata; class Amphibia; order Anura; family Aromobatidae; genus Anomaloglossus; species Anomaloglossus baeobatrachus. Next base: position 139,418,163 of record NC_134364.1, on the reverse strand, counting down.
CAGACTGTAAGCTCCTGGGATCCTATGTAGAGTGCAAGCTCCATTAATCAGGGAGCATTCATTATCTCTGCCTGCCCTCTGGTGGCCACATGCAGCATTACACTGCAGAGCAAGTCACCAAGGCTGAAAGGAGATCGGAAAACCACTCCACATTTATCACACTTTGCTGTAAAGCTTACACCATTCTGCAATAGCACTCTCCAGTTAAATGTGGTGCAGCCCCCATAAGCTGAGTAAGGCGTACAAATCCTATTATGACTTTCACTAGTGGGCAGCGCTGGGCACCGAGGTCTGCACTGCGCTGGGCACCGAGGTCTGCACTGCGCTGGGCACCGAGGTCTGCACTGCGCTGGGCACCGAGGTCTGCACTGCGCTGGGCACCGAGGTCTGCACTGCGCTGGGCACCGAGGTCTGCACTGCGTGACACAAGCCACACACAGTGCTGATAGGAAGCAGCAGCCTTGTGATTAGTTGTGGATCTGAATGGATTAGAAGACACGATTCCCATCTACCCTGTGCAACAGGACTGTAATAACCCTCACGGACCCCCAGGTGCTGAGGCTGTACGACTAGGTCAGCTTACACTCAGCCCCAGGTTGTATGAAGGTATCGGCCCACTTCAGTCATTCCTAGTCCATAATTTTCACTAGCTGGGGCTCACACCAAGAAAATCTCCAGATGCAGGATTCCAAAGTCAGAACCCTTTATTTCATAGTGCATAACGCAATGTACATGACGAGGTTTATGTCCTCTTCTTGTTCTTCCCAATCACTTTCCCCGGAGGTACAGCGGGGGTCACAGTCTGGTACAGAGCGGAGGAGATCTTGTTCACATAGTACAGATCCACCAGGGAGAAGATGAAGCTGTGGGATGAGAAGAGACCATAATCACTGTGAGCCCCATCCACCCCATGTGATGCCCTGCGCATACTGACCATGTAGTGACACAGACTCTGTGGACCAAGCCGGAAGCAAAAAGGGCAATGAAGATGCAAACGAGCACTGGAACACAAAATATACAGGTGAGCACCGTGAGTAATCAACCCGATTTCCCCAATGACCCATCATCTCAACAGCCAGATACCCCAAAATTCCTACATTTGCTCCAAGCCTTTCAGAAAAAAAAAATAAAAATAACAAAATTTATGGTAGAGGACCATCACTGCTCCAGGGTCAGGATACTTCACCCCTCCTCTTGATGGCGATACTCTAGTCATATTCCAGAGCTGACTGCATCCTAGTTTCTAGCTCTACGACAGATGTCCTCCACACATTCCTTATGCAATTATGTCCTCCACTCATTCCGTATCTGACCAAGTCCTTCTTTTCTGCTTCCCTTGCGACAGACAGGGCCTTCTCCAGACGTCCTCCATTCACTCCAGATGTGACTATGTCCTAAATTCTACCACTACGAAAGATGTCCTCTACTCATTCCTTATGAAGGGATGATGTCCTCCACTCATTCTGTATCTAAATACATCTCCGCTTCTGCTTCCCTCGTGACAGACAGGGCCTCCTCTAGACATCCTCCACTCATTCCAGAGTCCTAGCTTCTGCTTCCCTCATTCACTAAATGTCCTCCACTCAATCCGTATCTGAATACGTCCTAGCTGCTGCTTCCCTCCTGACAGACAGGTCCTTCTCCAGACGTCCTCCAGATGTGACTACATCCTAGCTTCAACCTTCACTAGAACTGTCAGCTCTAACCACCCATACACACATGGTCTCCAGTATACAAATTGCCCTATGCACTATTATGGCTTGTATGTACATCAGAACTCCCGTATACAGAAAGAGCCGGCCCCAGCCATGTGGTATACAGGAGGGCAGTAAGTGCCCAGATCTCAGCCATCCTGCCCCCAGCTGTCAGTTATAGATGAGGGGTCCCCAAGGGATGGGCATTACTGCCCTGAGACTCACCTTCTGGAAACACCTTCGCCTGGAAACCTTTCCCAAACACCAGATTTTCTAGATTATTAAAGGCCTAAAATTCCAGATTAAGGAAATGTCATAAATAATGTTTCCAGGGAATACCGCTTATTACAGGAGACAAGACATAAGGATACAGTGAGGGAGAAGAGGAAGATGCCGGACCCCAGGAGACCACCCAGGATGGTCAGCCACTCAGAGGACGCCAGGTGGCGGCTGTACATCTGCATGCCAGCGAAAAGGAGGAGCGCAACCAGCGAAGAGAGTGCCAGCGAGATCCCGGTACTGACCGCTGCGGGGATAAGTCGGAAGAAAGGTCAGCAATACCACTTACTGCATACTCACCACTGAACACCACATACGCCCCATAGTGATAACCCACACACTATACACCAAGTACACCCCCATAGCGATAATACCCCCACACCGTGTACACCCCATAGTGATAACCCCCTTCACTATACACCAAGTACACGCCCATAGCAATACCGCCCCACACTATACACCAAGTACACCGCCATAGCGATAACCTCCCACACCACATACACCCCAAAAGTGATAACCCCTCACACTCCGTACCCACTGTACGTGGTGTATAAAGTATTCAGACCCCTTTACATTTGTCACTCTGTTTCATTGCATCCATTTGGTACATTTTTTTCTCATTAATGTGCACTCTGCCCCCATCCCCCATCTTGACAAAAACTGAAATGCATTAAACTGCAATGTATTAAAGAAGAAAAACTGAAATATCACATGGTCATAAGTATTCAGCCTCTTTGCTCAGTATTGAGTAGAGGCACCCTTCCTTTTGAGGTAGTACAGCCATGACTCTTCTTGGGATCCTGGATTTGGGGATCCTCTGCCATCCTTCCTTGCAGATCCTCTCCAGTTCCGTCAGGTTGGATGGTGAGCTTTGGTGGACGCCATTTTCAGGTCTCTCCAGAGATGTTCAATTGGGTTTAGGTCAGGGCTCTGGCTGGGCCGGTCAATAATGGTCACAGAGTAAGGGTATGTGCGCACGTTGCTTTTTACCTGCTTTTTTGCTGCTTTTTCTTCTGCGCTGTTTAATGCCAAAATGGATGTGTTCTTCTATTCAAGCAAAGTCTATGGGAATTTGGGTTTCTTGTTCACACTATGTTGTTCAAAATGCTGCCTTTTTGAGGCAGAACTTTGGTCAAAAACTCAGCTTTTCAAAGAAGCAACATGTGAATTGTTTTTGCCATTTGGGTTTTGCACTGCAAAGCTGAGTTTTTGACCAAAGTTCTGCCACAAAAAGGCAGCATTTTGAACAACATAGTGTGAACAAGAAACCCAAATTCCCATAGACTTTGCTTGAATAGAAGAACACATCCATTTTGGCATTAAACAGCGCAGAAGAAAAAGCAGCAAAAAAGCAGGTAAAAAGCAACGTGCGCACATACCCTTATTCTGAAGGCACTGTTATTTTAGCTGTGTCTTGTTGGAAGGGGAACCTTCAGCCAAGTCTGAGGTCCAGAGCATCTGGAAGAGGTTTTCTTCCAGGATATCTCTGTACTAGGCCGCATTTATCTTTCCTTCAATTGCAGCCAGTCGTCCTGTGCCTGCCCCATAACATGATGTCTCACTGTGGGGATTGTATTGGGCAGGTGAAGAGCAATGCCTGGTTTTCTATCTTCATCTCAACAGACCAGAGATTCTTATTTCTCATAGTCTTTGAGTCCTTTCCTTTCTCCCATCTCCCTACTGCATCTCTGGAGCTCAGCCACAGTGATCTTGGGCTTCTTCTTTACCTCTCTCACCAAGGCTCTTCTCCCATGATTGCTCAGTTTGGCTGGATGGCCAGGTCTAGGAAGAGTTCTGGTGGTCTCAAACTTCTTCAAGTGAAGGATCATGGAGGCCACTGTGCACTTAGGAACCTTGAGTACTGCAGAATTTCTTTTGTAACCTTGGCCAGAACTGTGCTTGCCACAATTCTGTCTCTGAGCTCCTTGGGAAGTTCCTTTGACCTCATGATACTCATTTGGTGTGACATGCAGTGTGAGCGGTGAGGTCTTGTATAGACAGGTGTGTGTCTTTCCAAATCAAGTCCTATCAGTTTACAGGTAAGGTCTTCACATTTTTTTATTTTTGTATTAATAATAGTGCCTATGAAATCAAGTATTTTTAATACAAAATTAAATTCAAACTGCTTGTTCTCACCCACAAAGCTCTCCACAGTGCAGCACCCCCCTACATCTCTACCCCCATCTATCTATCACCACAAAGCTCTCCACAGTGCAGCACCCCCTACATCTCCACCCTCCTCTCTGTCTATCACCACAAAGCTCTCCACAGTGCAGCATCCCCTACATCTCCACCCTCCTCTCTGTCTATCACCACAAAGCTCTCCACAGTGCAGCACCCCCCTACATCTCCACCCTCCTCTCTCTGTCTATCACCACAAAGCTCTCCACAGTGCAGCACCCCCCTACATCTCTACCCTCCTCTCTCTGTCTATCACCACAAAGCTCTCCACAGTGCAGCACCCCCCTACATCTCTACCCTCCTCTCTGTCTATCACCACAAAGCTCTACACAGTGCAGCACCCCCCTACATCTCTACCCTCCTCTCTGTCTATCACCACAAAGCTCTCCACAGTGCAGCACCCCCCTACATCTCTACCCTCCTCTCTGTCTATCACCACAAAGCTCTACACAGTGCAGCACCCCCTACATCTCTACCCTCCTCTCTATCTATCACCACAAAGCTCTCCACAGTGCAGCACCCCCTACATCTCCACCCTCATCTCTGTCTATCACCACAAAGCTCTCCACAGTGCAGCACCCCCCTACATCTCTACCCTCCTCTCTGTCTATCACCACAAAGCTCTCCACAGTGCGGCACCCCCATACATCTCCACCCTCCTCTCTATCACCACAAAGCTCTCCACAGTGCAGCACCCCCTACATCTCTACCCTCCTCTCTGTCTATCACCACAAAGCTCTACACAGTGCAGCACCCCCTACATCTCCACCCTCCTCTCTGTCTATCACCACAAAGCTCTCCACAGTGCAGCACCCCCCTACATCTCCACCCTCCTCTCTATCACCACAAAGCTCTCCACAGTGCAGCACCCCCTACATCTCTACCCTCCTCTCTGTCTATCACCACAAAGCTCTCCACAGTGCAGCACCCCCCTACATCTCCACCCTCCTCTCTATCACCACAAAGCTCTCCACAGTGCAGCACCCCCTACATCTCTACCCTCCTCTCTGTCTATCACCACAAAGCTCTCCACAGTGCAGCACCCCCCTACATCTCTACCCTCCTCTCTGTCTATCACCACAAAGCTCTACACAGTGCAGCACCCCCTACATCTCTACCCTCCTCTCTATCTATCACCACAAAGCTCTCCACAGTGCAGCACCCCCTACATCTCCACCCTCATCTCTGTCTATCACCACAAAGCTCTCCACAGTGCAGCACCCCCCTACATCTCTACCCTCCTCTCTGTCTATCACCACAAAGCTCTCCACAGTGCAGCACCCCCCTACATCTCCACCCTCCTCTCTGTCTATCACCACAAAGCTCTCCACAGTGCAGCACCCCCTACATCTCCACCCTCCTCTCTGTCTATCACCACAAAGCTCTACACAGTGCAGCACCCCCTACATCTCCACCCTCCTCTCTGTCTATCACCACAAAGCTCTCCACAGTGCAGCACCCCCTCCATCTCCACCCTCCTCTCTGTCTATCACCACAAAGCTCTCCACAGTGCGGCACCCCCTACATCTCCACCCTCCTCTCTGTCTATCACCACAAAGCTCTCCACAGTGCAGCACCCCCTCCATCTCCACCCTCCTCTCTGTCTATCACCACAAAGCTCTCCACAGTGCAGCACCCCCTACATCTCCACCCTCCTCTCTGTCTATCACCACAAAGCTCTCCACAGTGCAGCACCCCCTACATCTCTACCCTCCTCTCTGTCTATCACCACAAAGCTCTACACAGTGCAGCACCCCCTACATCTCTACCCTCCTCTCTGTCTATCACCACAAAGCTCTCCACAGTGCGGCATCCCCCTACATCTCCACCCTCCTCTCTGTCTATCACCACAAAGCTCTCCACAGTGCAGCACCCCCTACATCTCCACCCTCCTCTCTGTCTATCACCACAAAGCTCTCCACAGTGCGGCACCCCCCTACATCTCCACCCTCCTCTCTGTCTATCACCCCACCCGCTCACTACGCTCTGCAAATGACTTTCGACTAACGTCCCCACTAATTCGAACCTCCCACTCCCGAATCCAAGACTTCTTCCGAGCTGCACCAAACCTCTGGAACGCTCTACCCCAAGAAGTTAGGACAAATCACAACTTACTCAGCTTCAGACGCTCCCTAAAAACGCATCTTTTTAGGGCGGCCTATCGCACTCCCTAGCCAAACTAATTTCACCTAATCCCGCTACAACTTCTCAAAACATAACCCCACGTCAAACTCCATGGCACCCAAATGCATCTCAAGGCTCTGGCCTATTGGTCCAGGAAGCCATTATCTATCCCCCATTTCCTTGATGGCTGGATTGTCATTGTAAATAAGCACTTGTACCTTGTCCCTCCATCTCATTGTAGAGTGTAAGCTCTCACGAGCAGGGTTGCCTTTTTTTTCCCTTTAAATATTGTATCTTCTATAATTGTTACTTGTTTGTATATGTTTATGATATGTATATGTATATGAGCCTCCAGAATTGTAAAGCGCTGCGGAATATGTTGGCGCTATAGAAATAAAGATTATTATTATTAATATAAATTCAGTTTATTTCGTTTTTATTTAATTCTAGTGTTACTGAAGCACTGGGGGCGGCCATCGTGGATTTGGCATTTGTAACGACAGTTACTCACCTCCTTTATGGCAGCCCCCTGGGCATAGAAGATCGTTGTCGGACTGCGACCCCTATACTTAACATAGAGAAGGCGTCTGCTGTGAAATGGAAGTGTCCCCTGGGCTGTCCAAATCACTGTAGAGGGAGGAGATCAGCGCCCTCTTTGTGCAGCTCACAGCGTATGCTGTGTGCTGCACTCTCCCACTTACCCGCTGGGATGGATGGGGCGAGTACCGGCACCAGGCAGAGGTATTACACCGCAACTGATCCTGGCGCGCTGCTCCCCACTCTGTCGTTTCACCCACCCCCGCACTCTGCCGCGGACCCCCCCTCCCCCACGTGTGCTCACCTCGTGCCTCCGCTGCTGGTACTGTGATGGGTGACAGGACAGGCTGCCGGGGGCACAGGTCTGAGATGAGTGCATGCGGCAATGGGATACAGTCAGCGAGGCATTTGGAAACAGTCAGTAGGCAGTGTGGGGGAATTGGGTAACAGTGCGGCGTAGGACACAGTGGAGCACTATGCAGCTGGCCTTAGTGACACTTTAGACCTATTAAGATCACTTTGCGGCCACCAACAAAATGGCTCCGCACTGTGATCCTAAACGTCTCTCTTATCCTTTTGGAAACACCCATATTGGGAGGGGGAGCTGTGACATCACACACACAGGAGAGCAGACTCCGCCCACTGTCACTGCAGCTGTAATGTGAGCTAGTCCTACAGTAGCGCTACAGCAGGATTTCAGCAGCTGCTCCCCCTAGTGTTTAAGAGTGGAATATATCAAACTTTAAATTGTTTTTATATTTTTCTCAATTAAAAACAAATGTTTAAATAAAATTAACACTTTACATTTTTTCAGTTACTGAATTTTTTTTTGACGACACCTGCCCTTTAATTACACAAAGCTGGACTCCAATGAAGGAGTAGAACTATCTCAAGGAGGATCGCAAGGAAATGGACAGCGTGTGACTTAAGGTACCATCACACTTAGCGACGCTCCAGCGATCCCACCAGCGATCTGACCTGGCAGGGATCGCTGGTGCGTTGCTACATGGTTGCTGGTGAGCTGTCAATCAGGCAGATCTCCACAGCGATCAGAGATCAGCCACCAGCGACCTGTGTAACTACGCTGTGCTTCGTAACCATGGTACACATCGGGTTACTAAGCAAAGCGCTTTGCTTATAGTTACCCGATGTGTACCTTGGCTACGTGTGCAGGGAGACGGGTTCTAGAAGCTGCGGACGCTGGTAACTAAGGTAAATATCGGGTAACCAAGCAAAGCGCTTTGCTTGGTTACCCGATGTGTACCTTGGATACCAGCATCCGCAGAAGGCGGCTCCCTGCACATTCAGATCGTTGCTCTCTCACTGTCAAACACAGCGATGTGTGCTTCACAGCGGGAGAGCAACGACCAAAAAAAATAGTCCAGGACATTCCGCAACAACCGCCGACCTCACAGCAGGGGCCAGTTCGTTGCTGGATGTCACACACAGCAACATCGCTAGTAAGATCGCTGTTGCGTCACAAAAACCGTGACTCAGCAGCGATGTGGCTAGTGATGTTACTTAGTGAGACATGGCCTTAAGGATATGTTCACATTTCCATTGTTTATGATCAGTCACAATCCTCCGCTCTGATAAACAACGCAATCCGTTTGGCGGATTCCATTGCTTCCCATAGACTTGTATGAGCGGCGGATTGTGACTGATGTCATTGCGTTGCATCCGCCGCCTGACTGATCAGTCGTGAAATGACTGACCGTCGGGCGGCAGGAACGCAGCATGTAACATTTTTTTGAGCAGCGGAATCCTTTTGTTTTCACTGCGCATGCTCAGATCTTGTGTTTAATCATTCAAATGAATGTCTCTCTCTCTCGGCGGCCGAACGATCAGCTGATCGGCCGGCTTCTGTGAGCGATCAGCTGATCGGCCGGCTTCTGTGAGCGATCAGCTGATCGGCCGGCTTCTGTGAGCGATCAGCTGATCGGCCGGCTTCTGTGAGCGATCAGCTGATCTCTCGGCGGCCGGCTTCTGTGAGCGATCAGCTGATCTCTCGGAGGCCGGCTTCTGTGAGCGATCAGCTGATCTCTCGGCGCCCGGCTTCTGTGAGCGATCAGCTGATCTCTCGGCGCCCGGCTTCTGTGAGCGATCAGCTGATCTCTCGGCTTCTGTGAGCGATCATCTGATCTCTCGGCGGCCGGCTTCTGTGAGCGATCATCTGATCTCTCGGCGGCCGGCTTCTGTGAGCGATCATCTGATCTCTCGGCGGCCGGCTTCTGTGAGCGATCATCTGATCTCTCGGCGGCCGGCTTCTGTGAGCGATCATCTGATCTCTCGGCGGCCGGCTTCTGTGAGCGATCATCTGATCTCTCGGCGGCCGGCTTCTGTGAGCGATCATCTGATCTCTCGGCGGCCGGCTTCTGTGAGCGATCATCTGATCTCTCGGCGGCCGGCTTCTGTGAGCGATCATCTGATCTCTCGGCGGCCGGCTTCTGTGAGCGATCATCTGATCTCTCGGCGGCCGGCTTCTGTGAGCGATCATCTGATCTCTCGGCGGCCGGCTTCTGTGAGCGATCATCTGATCTCTCGGCGGCCGGCTTCTGTGAGCGATCATCTGATCTCTCGGCGGCCGGCTTCTGTGAGCGATC